>NC_057403.1:62214171-62455097 GCF_019320065.1 Cervus canadensis
CCAGATCCCCAGGCAGGCCTGGGAGGGTACACCCCACTCCCCCTTCAACCTCTCCCCTTCCAGCACAGTGGGGCACAGATCCCAGGGCCTGGATTCCAAAGCGGAAATGCCATTCTGGGAGGCACAGTCTTGGGGGGGGTGGGGAGTTTAAGTGGAAAAGGAGCAAATTTTTGAAATGCCTGGCCAGAGCTGGGTTCTCCTCCCCCGCCTGCCCGCCCACTAGAGCAGCCCCGCCCCCGTGCGGCTTTAAACCAGGCCCGCGGAGGGAGGGTCTCCCGGCTTGTTCCTAGCGGCTTCCTCGCTCTCCCAAGGCCGGCTCAACAGGGATGTCCCTGCCCATCCCTGTGGAGACCTGCTGCCTGGCTGTGGAGCCTGGTCCCCACCCCAGTCCCCACCCGAGTGGAGACCCCGGGAAAATCTAAGGACCCCCTCCACTCAGCATGGACAGGTGTTCACTCACGGCCCGCTGTTCTGATGTTTCCTTGGAAGCCGAGGTGCCAGTCAGGCTGAGGGCAGGGCAGGCCCACGGCTTCCTTTCTGACTTTGGGGCGCAGCCTTGGGAACAAGCGGGAGGGGACACCCTTGGCAGCATTTCCCTGAGAGCTGGCTCTTCTGTGGGGAACTGGGCTGTTTTGAAGGGCACAGGGGGGCCACTCCTAAGGTGGCCATAGGGTGGCAGTTTGTCCCGTTCCTTCTTGAGGACTCTGGGGCCCCCTGTGTCCAAACCCTGCTGCTCTTTACCCACACGCTGTGCTGAGAGTTCCGTCCAGTGGTTCCCCAAGCAGTTTGGGGGAAATGCAGATGTACGAATTCCCCCCACTTCCAGTTTTTCTGGAGGAGGGGACCTAGGAATCTGTTTCTTAACAAGCTTTCCAAGAGATCTATGACCAGCCAGCCCCTTCCTTTTATAGATGAGGGAGAGCCTGCCCATGGTAGCACACCTGGAGAGGGGCTGTCAGCCTGGGTGTCGGTGGAGGAACACCTTTGGGTCTTCCTCCAGCTTGTATGTGTTTTATAGGCCACGCCCGGGCGTTCTCTACAGGATAGGCCCCGCTGCTTCGCTGGCATTCCGAGCTGCCTGAGGGTGTCTGCACACTCAGCAAGTGGCTGGAGAAGGCAGCCTGTGGGAGAACCCCAGGTGGAGCCGGCTCCATCCTAGATCTCCCTGCAGACCGCCGTGCAGCCCTGGACCACGTTCAGAGATGGTCACAGCTTGTCTCCTAGGGAGGGGTGCCCTCCCTAGGTGCCCTCCACTCAGCTTCCCATAGTGCTTCTCCCCCCTGGCTATTCCCATCAGCATCCCTCCCAGCCCCTGCTGCTGAAACAGGGTAGTTGTTGGGCCAGAGGTGTCAGCCTCCACAGGGCTGACTGAGGGATCTGGGTGGGGGCAGAGGCCCGGGGGCAGCACTAGGAAAGCTGGATTCAGTTCGGAGCAGGGGGTAGATGGACAAGCTTCTTGTCCCCGGTGCTCTGGAGCCTCCCGCACACTTGTGGCTGTTAGAACACGATGCGCTCCGGGCCTCCTCTCCCCGCATTACCCACAGAGACAGCTGCTGTCCCCGGCTTCCCTGCCGTGTCTTCACATCCTGGGGCTCGTAAGACACCACAGGCCTGACCAGAGTCGGTGCGGTGGTCGGAATCTTAGTTTTCTGCCAGCTGGGGCATGCTCCTCCGGGTGCAGATCTGAGTCGGACTGTTGGATGGACGCGTGTGAAATGACCCGCGCTGGCGGGCGGGGAAAGCTGGCGCCCTCGGGGCTGCCACGGCCGCAGAAGAGGAGGGCAATCCCGGCATTCTTACCGAAAGAGGAAGGCCTCGGCCTTTCAGGAGGGTGCGTGCTTGCCCTCGGTGGAGGGCAGGGACAGGCCTTCGGAGCGCGGGGCAGGAGGGTTCCTGGAGCCCCGCGCAGTCCCGGCACCGGGGGCGGGGGCGGGGGCGGGCCCTGCTCGGCGCCCCGCCCCCGGGCCGGTGGCCTATTTGCATGGGGGCCCGAGTGGCCAATGGGTGTGCGCGGCCGGGCACGCCGGAGCCGGGCGCGGCGGCGGGCGGGGCGAGGCGGGCCGGCCCTGGGCGGTGGCAGTGGCCGGGGAGGCGCTGAGGCGGCTGGACCGGGGCCCGGGAGCCGGGCGGCTTCGGGGCGCTCGGGACGCCGCGAGCGCGCGGCGCGGGCGGTTGGCTGTGCGCCCCCGCGGGGAGCCCAGGCTCACCGGACACCATGAACTACCTGGTGAGCGCGGCGGGGTCGGGGTCCGCGCACCCGGGGCCGTCCGCGGAGGTCCCCCCGCTCTGCCCATACCGGGGCGGACCGGGCGGGCCCAGGCGGGGAGGGGTTAAGTGAGCGGCATTTCCTGCCGGACCCGCGGGTCCTGGGAACGGCCGCCGCGGGGGCGTGGGGCCGGGGTCCTGGGAACCCCCTCTGCGCGGCCCGGGCTCGCGAAGGCCGGGGCTTTGGGGGACCGTAGGCCCCGCGCGCTCGCGGGCTGCTGGAAGGACCGGGCTCGGGCGCCGCGGGCCGCAGGGAAGTTCCTGGATCCGGGAAAGTCGCTGGCCGCAGGCCCGCTCCCGCCTGCCGGCCGCGCCTGCCGGGTGACCTTGGGCCTGAGAGCCGGGTCTCCGAGCCCCCCTCCATCGCCTGGAGCAACGACCCGGGGTCCCTTGGGCCGTGAATTTCCCGGAGGCGGGGTGTGCTCCGTGTGTTTTGGGGGTCGGTTGCCCCTGCCCCAGGCTAGGGATCGAGGGCGCCGGGAGCAAGTGCGTGGTCCGCGGATAAGTTAATAATTAACCTCCGGGTCGCCAGCGTTGGATTCCGGGATCTGGGGCGGGCTCCTCTCGTTTATGGCCTTCGCTCGCTGCAAAAGGAGTTGTAGGAGCTGGACGGCGGGCAGGGCAGTCCAGGCCCGCGCGGCGGTCCCATTCCGGACCCTCGCCTCCGCGGGTGGAGCGTGCGAGCCGGGAGGGGCGCGGCCGCCCCTCGGGTGGCCGAAGCCCGGGCTTCCGTCCCTGGGTTGCTGCTGCGCTTGGCGGAGCCCCGGATGGTGGTGACGGGTTCAGAGAAGCTGAAGTTTGCCGAGGCCTGGGGGAGGTCGGGGAGTGTGAGGGGCTAGAGCCCGGGGAGTTGTCGGGGTCTCCCATCTCTAGCTGGTCTTGGGAACAGGGAGCTTGTTTTCTCCCCAGCCTTAAGAGTCTCAGCTGGGAGGTCCTCTCCAGGTTTGCTCTGCCGGTTTCAGCCAGGCCCGGAGGTGGCCTCATCTCCCCCATGACCATTTCCTTTCCAGGGTGGAGAGCTGATGCTAGGCTGGAGGAACGTCAGGGCTAACAGGCTTAGAAAAGCAAGAGAGAGGCCCTGGTGCAGGTGGAGCCTGGCCGGAAGGGAGTCTGGGAGGAGCTGTTGGCAAGCCCTCCTGGCACTGGCACCCACCACCCACTTGACCTCGGCTAGGGGAGAGTCCAGTGGGTGCAGGGTGGAGGCAGGCTAGGGCAGCCCCAGGCTCTGCCAGGACAGTCAGCCTCCGCTCAGGAGAGCTGGACGCTTACGCTGAACAGAGGTGTCAGCGCTGCGGGCTGGCCCTGTCTGCCCAGGCTTGGGCAAGGGACTGAACTGAGGGCAGTGCCCTGGGAGTCCTGCCCAAGCGGGAGAGGCCCCCAGACAGCTGCTCCCCCCAGGCGCAGATGGGAGCACTGAGGCCAGAGAGGGACGGTACAGTCCTCAGAGCTGACCCAGAGCACAGTCTCCTGGTGTGGCCCAGCTCGTCCACGTGCTCCCCTCCTTCTGGGACTGGGGGTGCTGCCAGCTCCATGGGGTCTCTGTCTGGCTCCCTCACTGCCTCAGTGGCCCCCACCTGGCCTCCATCATTCTTTTAGGGGCCTCAGCACCCGTTTTCTCTCAGCCTGAAGAGCTCTCCTCCATCCCCCAGGAGCCCACGGCTGGCTGGGGCGTCCAGAACCAGCCAGCAGGTGGAAGGGGGTGGGGACAGTGCTTGGCGGGCTCTAGGTCATTCTCTGGGAAGACACTGTCCAAGTTCCTCCTCTCTGGGCCCTGAAGGCCCCTATGGAGCTCCAGGGTGGTCTCCCTCCAGGGGGCAGGTGGGAGAGCCTCTGACTTGACCTGCTCCCATCTCTGCGTGGGGAGAGGGACGAAGCACTGGCTGGCCTGGAGGGAGCTCAGGGCGGAGGGGCAGGGCCCCATCCCAGACCCCTTTTCCAGCGCGTCCTGGAAGTCGGGGCTTGGGACTGTTCTGAGCTGGAGAACTGTGCTCTTTGTGCCCGTGTGTCTTCCGTCCTCCTGCTGAAGCAGGTGGTGCTGCTTTAAGGGCTGCTGAGAATTATCATTTAGGACTGGAGAGGGGGCTTTGAGCGCCGAGGTGGGGAAACCAAGGCGTTGTAAGGAACAACGCCCCTGCCCCCCCAGCTGAGCTCTGCCTCTGCCTCTGCCCCTCTGGTGGCAAACCTGGAGGGTGGCTGTGCTGGCTTCCCAGGGCCTGATGCTGTCCGTGAAGTCAAGGTCGGCCTGTGCTGGCCCTCTGCTGAGCAGCCGAATCCCCAGACGGAGCAGGGTGGTCCGTCCCAGCGTGTCTGGGGTCTGGGTTGGCTCCCTGGGCGGGTGGCAGTGGTGCGGACCTCAGGGCGTGAGGACCACTCCCAGCTGCCAGCAGGTGGGGTGGGCTCTGGGACTGCGGGCCTGCTCTTGTCCCTCTCCAGGGGCCCCTCGGTGCCCGGGGCCAGGCCCACCCCTCCCCACCGTCTGGTGTGCTGGAGGTTGCAGGTCGTGTCTGCGGCAGGAGGGCCCTCCCTGCCCAGCCTCCAGGGTCCGTGCCCGGGACGCCTGCCTGGGACCTGCACACAGAGGCTTCCGCTCTCGCCACTGTGAGCCAAGGCCAGGTCCAGGCGCCTGCTGGCCCGAGGGAGCTGCTGGCCGTGACTCCCCACAGCCAGGTTTCCGGTCTGCGTCTGTGGACCTGTTCTGGCTGCTGGGGTCAGGCCTGGGGCCTGCTCTGCATTGGGGGCTTGGGCGCTGCCCAGTAGGCGGGGAAGGAGGCACGCCTCCCTTGTTTCCAGAGGGTGGCTCTGGCGTGGGGGGCTCACCCATGCTCCTCACGCTGAACACTGAAGACCTGAGCCCAGACCCTGATCCCTCAGTTGTTCTGGGCGATGCCAAGGCCAGCTGTCCAAGATGGGGGTGTGGGGACCCCTGGAAAGGGAAGAGGCGCTGTCCTCCCTGCCCCACTGCAGCCCAGAGCAGAATGGAGTCTTGTCAGGGACCTAGGCATGGGGCTGCCCTCCTGGGGGCGTCCCAGGGCACGGGTGAGCTGTGGGTGTGGGTTGCCACGATGGCACACACACGTTTTGGCTGTATCCACTGGCCGCAGGGTCTCTTTGGGACAAGCAAACAGAATACCCCAGAGATAAACTTGGCCCACACTTGAGACGGCCATGCATGAAGAGAACCAGTGTTTGCGGAGTGAGTGCCGTGTGTGAGGCTCTGTGCTCAGGGCCAGGGTGTGTGGCGGGGGCGGGGATGGGGGGTGGGGGACAAGGCCTGTGAACTTTCCGCCCTGGCTTCCGTGGACCTGAGCAGTGCCCTGGGGCCACCCGCCTGCGCTTTGCCACAAAGCTCAGGGCTCCTCTGCCATGTCCTGCCCATGACGCTGGCAGATCAGGTAACGGTTGTGCGCCTCAGTTTCCCCGTCTGTACGATGGGTGGAGGAGATAACTGAGTGTGCAGAAGAGCTGTGTCGTCAGGTCATCACTGTGAGCCTGTCAGTCTCTTAGCCGCCAGGTAGTACCACCCCCGAGCCTGGGTTTGGGGACACCCAGAGCACACCCAGGACTCCCCGGGGCAGCGAGTGGAGGGCACACCCGTCCGATGGAGGCCATGGCCCAGCTGCTCTGCGCCCTGGGCCCGGGTGGGTCTGGCGCACACAACGAGGGCCATTCTCACACCAGGCCAGCCTGCGGGACAGCCTCTCAGCTCCCCGTGCAACAACCAGGCCGTTGTTCTGGGTGCGCTGGCGGTAGGCTGTTGCCTGGGGAGTGTTGCTTCGGGCTGGTGGTGCCCCTGTCCCCTCCCTCTGGGGCGAGGCCGTGTCAGGGGGCCGTCTTGGCTTCCTCGGGCAGCTCCCAGGGAGGCCAGGGCACCGCCCCCTCCTGCACCCGGCAGGTCAGCAGCCCCGGGTTCAGCCTGGCTTGTGCGGGGTACCCCCCCCAGTCCTGGACGCCCAGGTTGGGGGACACGAAGTGGGCAGTGATGAGGGGTGTCGATCGGCACTTCAGGGAGGACGCAGCAGGCGGTGGGTGCCCGGGAAAGGACGTGGGAGCCTTCCTGGGGGTGGCGACACCCGAGTAGCATCCTGAAGGAGTATAATTTAGTGAGGGGCTCCCCAGGTCAGGAGCGAGGGGCCAGAGGCTTGGGTGGGCGGCCGCCGTCCGCGGGGTGCCTGGTCACGGGTGGGCCTCTGTGCTGTGCCCTCCCGGGGGCCCGGCTCTACATCCCTGGGGCTCATGACGGAGGCTGGCGGGCCGGGTGCTGGGTGGACGGGCCCCTCTTCAGCCTGGAGCAAGGTTCCGGGCCCGGGGGGCGCGCGTGCAGTGCAGGAGTGCTCTGGAGCGGTGGGTCTCGCCTTGTTCTGCCACGGCGTGCCACCACTGGACGTGCTTACTGGGCCCTCCCTGTGTCCTCCCCAGGCGGCCTGCCAGTCCAGGCCACGGCCCTGGCTCCCCTTCAGCCTGTCCCCGCTTCACGGTCCTGTCTCGTGTCTGCCCTCTGTCCACATGCGCTTCCCCGCACGGTTTCCTGGCTGCCTGGCTTTCGTCCTTCGTGAGTCACCTGAGACGTCTCTCTTGGGAGGCCCTCAGCCCGGCCTCTGTGAGCTGGCCCTGTCACGTTAGTTTTGCGTCCCACTCTTTGCCCTGTCCTGGCGGACCGTGGTGTGTCTTCTCAGTCGAGCTAGGCTCACGCTGCCTTGCAGAGGCTGGCCCAGCACCTGGCCAGGCAAGCCTCTCACCAAACAGAAGCAGCGTCCTGGGAGAGCAGGCTCGGCCCTGAGCTCAGGGGACCCTCCCTGCAGTTCGGGGAGGGCAGATCCAGGCCGGTCTTGGTGCTGCTGCTCAGACCTGGGGACGGGCGTGAGGAGCGGCTGGGAGGCCCCGGGGTGGTGCCCGGCCAGCTGGCGTGCGGCAGTGCCTGGGCCGTGGCAAGCCCGGCCCTGGGGCTCGGGGCGGCAGTGGGCACCAGCTGATGCAGGCCGAGGCGCTCCTGGTGCCAGGCGCCTGCTGCCGTGTGCCCTCTCTGGAGGCGCTGCCCAGCCTGGCGCGGGCCTCCCTGGACCGTACGGTCGCCGCAGGCCGACTGCTCCACGTGTTCACACGCCGCACAGTGCCCCGGTAGCTCCTTGGGCACCCTCCTGGGGCCGGGCCCTCCCTCCCACCCCGTCCCCCTTTCCCGCTGGCCCTGGCCCTGGGTGGAGCCCTCCAGCCATCCGAGAGGCCAGCACTGCCTGAAGCCCCTCTGCCGGCCCCACGGGCGGCCCTCCTCCGAGGTGGGGGGCGTCCGCGGGCATGCCCCTGTCTGCACCCGCCCCCTTGGGCTGGAGGGGTTTTCCTGTGACTCACTCTGCTGGCACTTCCTGTGGTCATGGGGCAGGGGCTGAGGGGACCCAGAGGGGTGGCTCTGTGTTCTGGGGTCACTCGGTGGGGGAGGGTGGGCTGGACGTCCCGCCCCCCCGACGGAGTCAGAGTGTGCTCCATCAAGCAGACTGCAGACCATATTTGGGAAACTTGCTCTTCCTGCAGGCAGCCGGGGCTGGGACCTGGGAACCCAGCGGGCTGTGGGGCTCCTCCCAGGCCTCTGCCCTCTGACCCACCTCAGCCTGGGCCATCCCATCCTGCTGTGGAGCCCAGGAGGTTGTCAAGACGTATGTGTTTTCAGCCCCCAAACCAAAAAATGCTTATTAAATAAAAATTGCAAATTTCTGAAAAACAGGAGGAAAAAGCATTCTTTCATCATCTCAAACATTATCCTCTCCCCATTTTTCAAGTTCAAGTGACTTTTTATTGAGGAATCATGTACCCTTCTTGTGTTCATAACTGACCTGATCTAATGTGCTGTGGACGGTGCTGTGTGGGGCCTGAACCCCGCTGCTCCCCTTGGTGTGGGCAGGCCTCTGCTCCGCGCAGGGAGCAGAGGGCCTCATCCCCCTTGATTCCCAGCTTCCTGGCCTCCGGCTCTGCGGTGGTGCACTCCCCGCCAACACTCTGAGCCTGGAGTTTGAGCGTGTGGTCCTGGGGCCCTGGAGCTCTTTATGGCCCCCAAGGCCGACGTGGAGCTGGACCCCGTCCTCTCTCTTCTCTGCCCGCTGATGAATCCAGGGGACAAGACGCAGGCCCCAGTGGATGCAGGTGGTCCCACCCCCAGTCCCACTTCCAAGGCAGGTCCAGAGCAGGCTCTGACTCTTTAGGCTCCAGGAGACACAGAGGAGGGGCTGGCACCCAGCTGGCCTGGCACAGTCCTGGCCTCGGGCCTGGCCTCCCTCCCAGCGAGGCTTGGGCCTCTGCTGCACCCCGCTGAGCTCTCCACCGCCCTGGAGGCTGCAGCGGCCCTGGCCCTCTTGCCAGGAGCTGGCTTCTCTCTTTCCCACTGCCTCCCTCCTGCCTGTTGCCCTTGCCCCTGCCCTCTGCCTCGCCCCTTCCCGCTTCCTTCCCTCCTGCCCGCTGGCTTCCCTCCTGCCCGCTGCCTCGCCCCTGCCCGCTGCCCTCGCCCCTGCCCACTGCCTCCCTTCTGCCCGCTGCCCTCGCCCCTGCCCGCTGCCTTCCCTTCTGCCTGCTGCCCTCGCCCCTGCCTGCTTCCCTCACCCCTTCCCACTGCCCTCGCCCCTTCCCACTGCCTTCCCTCCTGCCCACTGCCCTTGCCCCTGCCCGCTGCCCTCGCCCCTGCCCGCTGCCCTCACCCCTGCCTGCTGCCTTCCCTCCTGCCCGCTTCCCTCGCCCCTGCCTGCTGCCCTCGCCCCTGCCCACTGCCTCCACTCCTGCCCGCTGCCCTTGCCCCTGCCCTCTGCCTCACCCCTGCCCACTGCCTTCCCTCCTGCCCGCTGCCTCCCTCCTGCCACTGCCCTCGCCCCTGCCCGCTGCCTCCACTCCTGCCTGCTGCCCTCGCCTCTGCCTGCTGCTCCCTCCTGCCCTCTGCCCTCGCCCTGCCTGCTGCCTCCTCCTGCCAATGCCTCGCCCCTGCCTGCTGCCCTCACCCTGCCACTGCCTCACCCCTGCCCGCTGCCTTCCTCCTGCCTGCTGCCCTCGCTTCTGCCCGCTGCCTCCCTCCTGCCCGCTGCCCTCACCCCTGCCTGCTGCCTTCCCTCCTGCCTGCTGCCCTCAACCCCTGCCTGCTGCCTCCACTCCTGCCTGCTGCCCTTGCCCCTGCCCTCTGCCTCACCCCTGCCCGATGCCTCACCCTGCCTGCTGCCCTCACCCCTGCCCACTGCTTCCCTCCTGCCCGTGCCTCGCTCTGCCCCTGCCTCCCTCCTGCCTGCTGGCTTCCCTCCTGCTTGCTGCCCTCGCCCCTGCCTGCTGCCTCCACTCCTGCCTGCTGCCCTTGCCCCTGCCCTCTGCCTCACCCCTGCCCGATGCCTCACCCCTGCCTGCTGCCCTCACCCCTGCCCACTGCCTTCCCTCCTGCCCGCTGCCCTCGCCTCTGCCCGCTGCCTCCCTCCTGCCTGCTGGCTTCCCTCCTGCTTGCTGCCCTCGCCCCTGCCTGCTGCCTCCACTCCTGCCCGCTGCCCTTGCCCCTGCCCTCTGCCTCACCCTTGCCCTCTGCCTCACCCCTGCCCACTGCCTTCCCTCCTGCCCGCTGCCCTCGCCTCTGCCCGCTGCCTCCCTCCTGCCCGATGCCTCGCCCCTGCCTGCTGCCTTCCCTCTTGCCCGCTGCCTCCCTCCTGCCTGCTGCCCTCGCCCCTGCCCGCTGCCTCCCTCCTGCCCGCTGGCTTCCCTCCTGCTTGCTGCCCTCGCCCCTGCCTGCTGCCTCCACTCCTGCCCACTGCCCTTGCCCCTGCCCTCTGCCTCACCCCTGCCCGCTGCCCTCACCCCTGCCCGCTGCCTCCACTCCTGCCTGCTGCCCTCGCCTCTGCCCGCTGCCTCCCTCCTGCCCTCTGCCCTCGCCCCTGCCTGCTGCCTCCCTCCTGCCCGATGCCTCGCCCCTGCCTGGCTGCCCTCACCCCTGCCTGCTGCCTTCCCTCCTGCCTGCTGCCCTCGCCCCTGCCTGCTGCCTTCCCTCCTGCCTGCTGCCCTCGCCTCTGCCCGCTGCCTCCCTCCTGCCCTCACCTCTGCCCGCTGCCCTCGCCCCTGCCTGCTGCCTCCACTCCTGCCCTCTGCCCTCGCTCCTGCCCGCTGCCTCCCTCCTGCCCTCTGCCTCGCCCCTGCCCGCTGCCCTCGCCCCTTTCTGCTGCCTTCCCTCCTGTCTGCTGCCCTCTCCCCTGCCCGCTGCCTCCACTCCTGCCTGGGGCCGGGCTGGCCTTGGCCCTCCCGCTGGACCCCTGGGGCACCTCTGGGCCCTGCCCCCACACACGCAGTGGGCTGAGGACTGAAAGGCGGGGCCCTCTTCCCCGTTCCCTGTCTCCAGGGAGGTTCCAGGCCTGTCAGTACGCTGTCTGCCAGGACTGGGGTCCTCCCGCTGGGCCCTGGGGCCTCTGCGTGGAGCGTGTCTCCCTGCTCCGGGGGGGCTGACTCACGGAGAACAGAGCAGCGCCCCGAGTCAGTGGCTCTGGGGCAGCTGTGAGAACTAAGGGTAATTACTGGAGTAAAGAGCGGGGCTGGGGGGATGCTGCTGCCCTTCTGCGGCCTTCCTCAGCCTTACGGGATGCCTTCACGTTTTGCTGTATTTTCCCCATTTATTCCTGATGTCTGTCTCATTTCTGTCCCTCCTCCAGAGGCACCCATGCAAATGTAATGTGTCTGGAATCTGTCCTCGGACAAGTGTCTGTGAAAAACACGTACAGTTGTTCTGTAGGTGCCTGTGACATCTGCACACAGCATTCTGGGCCATAGAGTGCCTCTTTGCAGCCGAAACTCGGGCGGGCATGGCTGGCATTCCTCACTAGCGCCCGGGCCCTGCTAGAGCTCAGGGCAGAATCAAGAACGTGTCCCGCTTTGCCAGCTGGGGCCCTGCGCATCCTTTGTGGCTATCTTGGCCAGTCTGCTTTCCCTTTCAGAGAACTCTGTGTTTTGTGGGTTTTCTGCTGGTGTTTTGCCTTTTCACTGCTTAGATGTCAGAGCCCCTCCAGACTCCAGATTTGATCGTCTTGTCATTGGTGGCCTGCCACCTGCCAGCTCTCTGTGATTCGCCCATCCAGCTGAAACCATTCACGTCAGTGAGCCTGAATCTATCTTTGCTTCTGTTGTTGTTTCCTTAGATTTTGTGCTTTTGTGGTCTTTTTTCCTGGGATTTTGTTCTATAATTTTTTCCACTCCAAAGTCCCAGAGATAGTCTGGGACAGTGTTTTCTTCTGTCACCTCTAAGCTCGTACCTTTTACAGGTGTTTGTAACGTGAGGCAAGTGTCCAAACAGGCTTCTCTTCCCGCGGTGCGTGAGCATGTGTGTTGTGGTCCTGCCCTCGCCATCACTGTGGGGGTCCCAGTCGTGGTCTGGAGTCGTGACCCATCCTCATGGCAAGAACGCAGTGCCTCTTTGCCTTCCATTTTCAGAACGAACCTGCCTACCTGCCGACCTCTATTTCTCCACTCAATTCTAGAAAGATTCTTTGTCTTTGATTGACTTCTTCCCTCTCCCAAAAATTCTGTTGGCATTTTTATTGCAGTTGTAACATATTAAGTAAGCTTGGCCCAGTTGGCGCATTTTCTCCTCCAAGGTCTCCTGGAGTCTGTGCTTGCTTAACTCTTAGATAACTTGCAGCTTTTGTTATCTGCTGACGTCTTTCCCGTGAGGTCGGCCCTTCGCGCTTGTTGGGCTCTTTACATAGACGGCGCGTGCTCTGCAGACGATGACTGTTTTGCTGCTGTGTGTCGTCTGGTCTCTCCCTCCTGGCTGACCGCGCCGGCAGGGCAGCAGGCAGGGCGTGCATCCTGTTTTCTCTGCAGGACGTGGTGGCCGTTACTGTCATGGTCGCTGCCCTCCCCAGCCTTGGGTCCAGCCTGTAGCGTGACTCTGGGAGTACTTGGTTGTGGTTTTTTTCAGTAGCTTGGGTGCCATCCTGGAGTGTGGGTAGAGGCTGCAGTTGCGAGGGCTTTGAGGCACACTGCAGGCACGTTTGAAGCGCCAGCATCAGCGGGGCTGTTCTGCCAGGGGCGGTGGGCACAGAGGCACAGGGATCCCGCTAAACCCTGTGTAGTTCCTGCCTCGGTGCCAGAGCCACGTGCCCCCCAGTCCTGGAGAGGGTGGGAGCTGGGCGGGCCGCGGGTGCCGAGCGCCGCCTCTGCCCTCACACCTACTTCTCTCCCCAGAACGTGCTGGCCAAAGCCCTCTATGACAACGTGGCCGAGTCCCCGGATGAGCTCTCCTTCCGCAAGGGCGACATCATGACGGTGCTGGAGCGGGACACGCAGGGCCTGGGCGGCTGGTGGCTCTGCTCACTCCACGGCCGTCAAGGCATCGTGCCCGGGAACCGCCTCAAGATCCTGGTGGGCATGCACGACAAGAAGCCGGCGGCGCCCGGCCCACCCCAGCCCAGCCTCCTGGCCCCCGCGGCCCCGTACACGCCCATGCTGCCGGCCACCTTCCCGCCCCAGCCAGACAGTGTCTACCTGGTACCCACCCCCAGCAAGACTCAGCAGGGCCTCTATCAGGCCCCTGGGCCCAGCCCCCAGTTCCAGTCCCCGCCGGCCAAGCAGACCTCCGCCTTCTCCAAGCAGATGCCTCATCACCCGTTCCCCAGCCCAGCCCCAGACCTCTGCCAGGTGCCCCCGGGGCCGGGCAGCCCCGCCCAGGACACCTACCAGGTGCCGCCCTCCGCCGGGGTAGGGCAGGGCGTCTACCAGGTGCCCCCGTCAATGGACGCACGGCACTGGGAGGGGACGAAGCCGCCAGCCAAGGTAAGGCCTCCCTGGGAGATCAGGCGGCCCTTCCGGGGGGTCTTGCCCAGGCCTGATTGCTGGACACAGCAGGGCCCAGCCAGTGTGATCTTTGGGACCACGGGGGTTCCCGTAGCGGCTCCGCGTTTGGTGTGGGGCTGCAATGGGAGGTGAGTGCTGAGTGTTTACGTGTCTGCTGGTGTGGGGGTGAGCAGCCCAGGAGAAGACATGGAGCTGGTCTTGGGCCACGAGGTGTCCTTCAGCTGACAAGCCCCAGTGGGAGGGTTTCCCGGCAGAGGACCAGCATGTCTAAGACTGGCGTGGCAGCTGGAGCTGGCCCAGGAGGCCTGAGAGTCGCCAGGACCCTGGGGGCCTGGTACCCTCCTGAGGACAGAGGGTTTGGGGTGGGAGTGACCTGCCCCGCCATGCAGGATAAAGCCATTCTGCACAGAGGGGACGGCGCAGGGAGCCCAGGAAAGGGGAGTGGAGGTTCTGACGGGTAATTGGGGTATGGATCGCAAGGCTGGAGTGGCCAGGATCCCGGAAGGATGCGTTGGCTGGCGGCGACGCTTCTCTGCCCAGTGGCGCGGTGAGGGTGAGCGATGCGGGGCGGCGGGGCCTCCGCGGTCGTCGGGCCTGCAGCTGCTCCGTCCTTCTGCTCTGCCACCTCGCTCGGGGCCCATAGGCCAGGACGGCGGCTGCGTGAGCGCCAGCCGGCAGGGCACGGAGAAAGGGCCCGGGGCACCCGGGGGCCCCTCAGCAGTGAGCGCGTCCCCCAGGCGCCCGACCCTCTCCCGGGCTGTGGCAGCGAGCTGCGGAAGCCGCCGGGTGACCTGTCCGTGACTCCTGGACTGAGGGTGCACACTGCCTGCTGGATGGTCTGGTCGCCCGAGAGGGCCTTTCATTCCAAGTCCCTGGCAGGCTGTTTATTGCCCACGGGAGGTGGGAGCCCAGCACCCCAGCGGCACCCCGACCTGCCCACACGCCCCTCACCCCGGGGCCCGTCTGCCGTGGACGGAGCAGGACTGGAGTGCGTGTCTCGCCCAGAGCTCCCCATCTGAGGACACTCTCCCCACGGCACTGGGCCTCTGTGCTCTGCCGGCCCAGGGGCCAGATGCCCGCCGGGCAGCGGTCCAGCGTGTGGTGTCACCCTGGCCCTGCCACGGGCAGAGCCTGGCAGCTGGGAGGCCTGAGCGGAGGCCCCTCGTCTCCTCCTGCTCCTTCCGCCGCCTGGCTGGACAGGCTGGGGGCTGGGCTGGGGCGGCCCAGACAGGGACTGCTGCACGGTGGCATGGGGCGGGGTGGGGAGACTGGCTGGGGAGCCTGGGGACAGGCCAGAGTCCCTCTGGCACACCCACACAGCTCCATTCCTCACACTCTCCGGGCAGGCGCTCTCCCCGCCTGCTCTCTCCTTTCCGAGCCTTTGCAGGCGGGCGTGTCCTGGCGCAGCTTTGAGGCCGGACACAGTGGAAGCCCCCAGCCCGGCGGTGCAGTGAGGCCCCACTGTGGGCTGTGGACTCGAGCCCACGTTTAGCTGTGGGTCCTGTTTCCCTCCCGTGCACGCGGCTTGCTCTTGGACTGCTCTCTGGGTTCCCCCAGCTGGCGAGCTCCCCCTGCCTGCTCACTGGGGGGGGTTGCCCAGAACCAGTGTCCCCGAGGGCCCCGACCTGGCTGGGGGCCCAGGGAGTAAGGCTCTGTGTCCAGAAACCTCGCCCTCCCCTGAGAAGCCTCGCTGCTCCTGGCCTGGGCAGCCTCGATTGCATCTGCTTTTATTTCATAGTCATGAAAGCCGTGCTTGCTTGTCACGGGCAGGTGCATAATGTGTGAGAACGCCTGGAGAGGAGCTCCCCCAATCGAGACGGGCCCGCTGGGGGATTTCAGCGTATTTTGTCTACTGAACTACTCATCTTTCACAGATGGTACAGACTTTCCCCTTTGAGGTCATAAATCTGGCATTAGATGCCAGAAGCATTTTCTTGGGTCTCTAAGTGTGATCACAGCTGCCCCCAGTTTTGCTTGTCACCCCCTCTTTGGGGGACAGGCTCCAAGGGGTTTCTGATGGCGAGTGTCTCTGTAACAAACTGCAAGACTGTAAACATCCTGCAGCTTGCATCTGTGCCCACATTTCAGGCTGTGCTTTCAGAAGCCTGGGAAACTGAGGCCCCTGGTTCTAGGGCTGGAGGTTGGCTGGACTGAGGGGGACCCTGCAGAGTGTCAGTGGGGCCTTGGGGCCAGGGAAACAGAAGGCGACTGATGAGGCAGGCGCCCAGGAATGGTCACCTGTTGGCAGCCTGGAGCAGGGCGGCCTGCGTGGCTCGGGGGAGGTCAGGGACCCTCGGGAGTCAGCGCCCTCTGGGGCTAGGGCATGGCTTCGGAAGCCGAGGGCAGAAGCCGGGGGGCCCCAGAGGAGGAGGCCAGTCCTGGGGGAGCGCCTCTGGGTCAGAGCTGCAGACACGGCTCAGCTCAGCCTTGCTCTTCAGGAGGGGGGAACCCATGTCAGGCCTGGGCCTCCATCCTTCGGCACCATAGAGTGGGCTGGCCTGGGTTGCTTGGGGTGACGCACATTGCCCGGAACAGGGACAGGCTGCCTGGTGGTGGTTGGCCCGGGCAGAAGGCAGCAGGGCGCTTGCCAGGTTCTGGGGTCTTGGGAGCCTTCAGTCTCACTTTGGTCTCCTGACGGTGCCCTGTGGCGCCTGCCCAGGTAATGGTCTGGATGTGTGTCTGGCCGTGGCTGGGGGGCGTGTTTTCTCGGCTTCTGCGTGTCTGTCTCCTGTGCCTTGAGATATGTGCGTGAGAGCTCGTGTGGGCCGTGGGCTGGGTGCTGTGTCTCCTGCTCAGCTCTGGGTTTGTCCCCCGCCCCTGGGGTGCCAGGTCTGCTGATGGGGCCTCAGGTGTGGAGCCAGCAGCCTGTGATGAGGGGCTCCATGGCTCTCTGGGGCACGGGTCTCCCTGACCAGCTTCCTCCCAGTGGCCGCCTGCTCTGCCCTCTAACAAGAGACATCTGTCAGCCAGCATGGCTGCTCCCCGCGGCGGTGCTGGCGGGCACAGAGGGAGAGGCCAGGGCGCACCCCTCATCCTGGGGTCCCCTCGGGCCTCGCCTCAGGGTCCCGCCGACCCGCCACGTCCCGCCAGCCGCCCCCCCGGCCTGCTGCTGGCCGGCTCCAGCGTCTGAAAATAGCCCTGGAGGAGACTCAAGTCTGGGGCTGGAGAAGAGAACCTGGGAAGGACCGCCCGCTCGCTGCGCAGACGAGCCGGGGGCGGGGACACTGTGGGCGAGCCCCGCCCGGCTGCGTCTCTGCCCGGGGGCGCCCAGCGGCTGCGGAGCAGGCCTGCCTCTGCCCCACGGCCCCCAGGGACGCGTGGGGAACCCTGAGTCACCGCGTCCCGGACCTCCCGTTTGATTAGGGAACAGAATGGCATTTTGTCAAGAGGGCTGAGCTGGGAGCCGTGTGGAGGAGGTGTGCCCCTGCCGGGTCAGCAGATCCGGGGGCCCATGAGGCCCGCAGGGGGAGGCTGCCTGCCCAGCCCTGCCCACCAGCGGGCCAGGGACCCCGCACCCTGCACCGGGAGGGAAGACCTCCCCACCGAGGCCCTGTCCTTTTTGGTGCGTGGAGGGTGGTCTCCGCGGCCCCCGGGGTGTGGTGCTATGGGGAGCGGGGGTCCTGGTTCCGGTCTCCATCCTTCCCTCATACCCCCGCACAACTTGCCGGAACAGCGTGTGTCCTGCTGTTTGCCATAGAACTGGCTCTAGGGGCTGGGAGTTCTCGGTGACCCCCTTCCCAGGAATCCCCCAAGGGAGTGCGGGACAAGGAGGGCAGGGAGGCCCTGGGCCCTGACCCCCGGGATCGCCTGCAGGCCCCCTCCTCCTCTGGCCTGGGGAGAACCCTGCCTGGCACCACCGCCTCCATCATCTGGAGCCCAAAGGTAGCTGCCAGGCCCTCCGGTGGGGACACCGCCGCGGGCAGGCCGCGCTGTGGACAGTGCGGCTGGGAGGCGCTGTCGGCAGGGGCGGCCCCCTCCTCAGCCCATGTGTAGGCACCTCTGGAACCTTGCGGGTTGCTCAGCTGTGGAGACAGCACCTGTGTCCTGCCACACCAGATGGCTCTTGGCCAACAGTGGGTCCCTGTGGTCCCCGCACGCGGTCTGACTGAAGAGAGGCCAGGACCCCGAGGGACATGCACACCCCCGGCTCCGGGGCCATTGTGTGTGTCCTGCTCACCTCGGGTGGCGGCAGCGCCCTGGGGGTTATGGAGGCCGGCCTCCAGGGCCGGAGGTGACGGCCGGCCGTCTGCCCGCAGGTGGTGGTGCCCACCCGCATGGGGCAGGGCTACGTGTTCGAGGCCCCCCCGCCCGAGCAGGACGAGTACGACATCCCGCGCCACCTGCTGGCCCCCGGGCCCCAGGACATCTACGACGTGCCCCCCGTGCGCGGGCTGCTGCCCGGCCAGTGCAGCCAGGAGGTGGGTGTCCAGGCTGGTGGCGGGTGGGGGCGCTGCGCTCCCCAGCCCCGGCCCGGAAGGCCCTGGGGTGCAGCTTGGGGTCCTCTCTCCCTGCCCTCAGGTGGCCCTGGCCCCTGCATTACTGCGCCTCTCCTGCCCTCAGGTATACGACACACCCCCCATGGCCGTCAAGGGTCCCAATGGCCGGGACCCATCGCTGGACGTGTACGACGTGCCCCCCAGTGTGGAGAAGGGCCTGCCGCCGGCCAGCCACCACGCGGTGAGCGCAGAAGGGATGCTGCGGCCACGCAGGGTGCTGGGTATGACTGTGTGCGCCCTGCGGCGGGAGCCTGCAGAGCAGGGGGCTCCAGAGACCTGCCTCCAGGACCTCTGTGATGGGGGTGGAAACCAGGCACCCCCCCCCGAGCCTCGGCTTTTTCGTCAGGGAAAGGGTCCCTCCCCTGCAGGGCGTTCTCCAGGAGGTTCTTGAGAGCATCACGTGGGATAGCAGGGGGACCACAGAATGCACCATCCGAACCAGAGTTCTTCTGAGAGGGGGAGGAGGAGGATGAATAATTAGAAGGGGCCTGGGGCACGAACCAGGACTGTCCTGGTCGAACCAGGGCGTCAGCACCCTGAGCACAGCATGCAGGTGGCTCAGCCACCTATTAATATCTACCACAGAGTAGAGGTAAAGAACCTGCCTGCCAATACAGGACACGTAAGAGAAGCAGGTTCGATCCCTGGGTCAGGAAGATCTCCTGGAGGAGGGCATGGCAAGCCGCTCCAGTATTCTTGCCTGGAGAATCCCAGGGACAGAGGAGCCTGGCAGGCTCCAGTCCATGGGGTCACAAAGAATCAGACAGGACTGAGAGACTGACAGACTAGAGGATATCCCAGTGGTGGCAATGCTGACGGTGGTGGAGGTAATGGTGCAATAGCTGACCTCTCCCTGAGTGTTTGCAGTTACACAGAGAATTAAATCGTGTAGTCCTCACAATAAACCCGTGAGGGCGTTCTCTCATAGGCAACTGGCTGGGCACAGAGGTGCAGCCAGCGCCTGAGGTCACAGAGCTAGTAAGTGGTGGGGCCGTGATTTTGAGCTCTGGTCTGGCCCCAGAGTCGGGTTCTGAAGTGTAACCTGCAGGGAGAATGGCGACGCTTGAGCACCAGGCTGTGTGTGGATGCCTGGGTCCACCCACAGGTCTGAGGCGGGGGCAGGTGGACAGGCAGCTGTGACCTGCTTCTCGGCCCCCAGGTGTACGATGTCCCTCCCTCGGTGAGCAAGGATGTGCCCGACGGCCCCCTGCTGCGTGAGGAGACCTACGACGTGCCCCCCGCCTTTGCCAAGGCCAAGCCCTTCGACCCGACCCGCCACCCGCTGGTCCTGGCCGCGCTCCCTCCAGACTCCCCGCCGGCCGAGGACGTGTATGACGTGCCGCCCCCGGCCCCCGACCTCTACGACGTGCCCCCAGGCTTGCGGCGGCCCGGCCCCGGCACCCTCTACGACGTGCCCCGGGAGCGGCTCCTGCCCCCCGAGGCGGCCAGCAGTGCCATGGCGGACACCAGCCTGTACTCGGTGCCCCCTGCGGCCGAGAGGGAGGCCCCGGCCGACGCCAAGCGCCTGTCGGCCTCGAGCACTGGCAGCACCCGCAGCAGCCAGTCGGCCTCCTCCCTGGAGGCGGCGGTGCCGGGCCGCGAGCCCCTGGAGCTGGAGGTGGCCGTGGAGGCCCTAGCCCGGCTGCAGCAGGGCGTGAGTGCCACTGTGGCCCACCTCTTGGACCTAGCAGGCAGCGCAGGCGCATGCGGGGGCCGGCGTGGGCCCCCCGAGCCTCAGGAGCCTCCAACCACAGACCTGCGGGCCGCTGTGGCCGCCGTGCACGCGGCCGTCCACGAGCTGCTAGAGTTCGCCCGCAGCGCAGTGGGCAACGCCACGCACACCTCTGACCGCACGCTGCACGCTAAGCTGAGCCGGCAGCTGCAGAAGATGGAGGACGTGTACCAGACACTGGTGGCCCACGGCCAGGCCCTCGACAGTGGCCGGGGAGGTCTGGGGGCCACCCCCGAAGACCTGGACCGCCTGGTGGCCTGCTCACGGGCAGTGCCCGAGGACGCCAAGCAGCTGGCCTCCTTCTTGCACGGCAACGCCTCGCTGCTCTTCAGACGGACCAAGGCCTCTGTTCCGGGGCCGGAGGGGGGTGGCCCCCTGCACCCCAACCCCACTGACAAGGCCAGCAGCATCCAGTCCCGGCCCCTGCCCTCGCCCCCCAAGTTCACCTCCCAGGACTCACCTGACGGGCAGTATGAGAACAGCGAGGGGGGCTGGATGGAGGACTATGACTACGTCCACCTGCAGGTGGGTGCGCCTGGGCCCTGGGGAGGGCCCCTGGTCCTCAGGGCTCTGGCTTTGCCACCCTGTCATGGGGACCTTGATCCCCCCAGAGAAAGCTCTTATGGCCAAAGGTAGACGTGGGTCCCGGCAAGGGCTTGCTGAGTCCCAGTGCCCTGCTCACTTGGACCTTCCAGGCCAGCTGGGCCCCTGGAGTCCTGTCCTCCCCTATCTCAGGCCCTTGGACCCATGTGGCTGCACCATCAGAGGTCCTGCAGTGCCCCCCAGGGATGGCTGCCGATCACCTGCAAGGGCAGGACTTGTCTGCTGCCTTGCCCTGTTTGGGGAAGTGAATCCTGAAGTACAAGCAAAGGCAAAGATCCTGGCAGGAGGAGAGGGGGAACAGCGAGGTGACAGGACAGTGAGCCGGGCTGGGCCTCTGAGCTGAGGCCCGGGTGTCAGCCGAGTGGGCGTCCCAAGGACAGCAGGCAGGGGTGGGCAGGCAGACCCTGTACACCAGGGGGCAGGCCCGGCCGTGATTCCCACTGTGGGGGCCGGGCAGGGCAGTGGGGCCTGACTGCTGGCGTGCGCCCAGCCCATCCTCACCACACGGCCCTGTCCTCACTCCGAGCCTATGCGTGCCACGTGGCGGGTGCCAGTCAGAGGGCTGGGCCTAAAGGAGTCCCGGGGCCCTGCTGCCTCACCCCGAGCCCAGCCCTGGGGCAGGCCCACGCGTGGCTGCGTGGCGTGCGTCGGCCCCGTCCGAGCCCCGAGCCCGGCCCTCGTGTGGCCGCGTGGCGTGCGTCCGCCCCGTCCGAGCCCCGTCCTCACCCCGAGCGTGGCCGCAGCGCCCCCAGAGGCTGCTGGCCTCACTGCACCCCCCTGGCCTGGGCGCTGTGGCTCAACTCTATGCTGTGTCTCCCCTCCAGGGGAAGGAAGAGTTCGAGAAGACCCAGAAGGAGCTGCTGGAAAAGGGCAACATCATGAGGCAAGGGAAGGGCCAGCTGGAGCTGCAGCAGGTGAGGGCGCCCACGCTCGCAACCTTTCCTGGCGCCGTGGTCCTGAGAGTCCGTCTTGCGAGCTGAGCCTCCCGGGGCTCCCCAGACACGCCCCGCCCCGCTCTCCCGCATAACTGTCCCCGTGTGTCAGTGCGATTTGTGTTTAGGTTGCTGTCAGTCATCGTGGTAGGTATCTTAGCACATGCAGAGAAGTGTGAAAGCAAAAAGAAGCCGCTCACCCTCGGGGGCGGTCACCACGCTCTGGGGCTGGTTTCCAGTCCTGCTCCGGCCTCGGAAGGGGCCTCTGTCCATGGCTGAGACGTGAATGAAAACAGTTACATCTGCTTTCATCTCAGGACGTTTCCGTGGCATTAAATATTGACCATAAATTATTTTTAAAGTCAGCCTACATCAGTTATAGTTGAATGTTTAGTTTGTACCCCATTTTTCTTATTGTGAAAAACACTGCTGTGTTTATCTGAGGACCTAGAATTTTCCTCATATTTTGGCTTGTTTCCATAGAATAGGAAATGGATTTCTTTAAAAGGGAGTTTTATTCTGATTATGAAGATTTTAAAAATTAAAATATAGTGTGGTAAAAAATGAACACAGAAAATATCACCCAGAAAGTTTCCCTCATCTCCCATTCCTTGAGCATGGAGAAGGGTGGTCTCAGAAAGAGCCCACCAGGTTCACCCTGAGACTGGGGACTTGGGGTGTGGTTTTCAAAGCCACGTTTCCCCAGCTGCAAAGTAGGGAACATAGTTATACCCATCTTGGGGTCAGTGTGAGAATTAAATGAGTAAACAGTATATAATGCTCAGGAGGTGCTGGGCATGTAGAACAGGTGCAGTCAAGGTATAGGTGTTAATGACTGGCTACGAACGGAATCCCCACTGACTTAGGAAATGGACATGTGCCACATGTGTCTCTCTGCCTCCTGCTGCAGTCTGACAGCATTTACTTAACCAGACTCGTGTTGGTGGACATTTAGTTTGTTCCCAGAGTTACTTTTGTAAACAAATCTACAAATCTCTTCATATACCTGGTCAGTCACTTAGATAGATTACTAGAAGCTGAAGTAAAAGGAGCGTGTTTGAGAAACTAAAGATCTTGAGTCTCCAAGAGAGGGGCACAGGAACATAAAATGTGTTGACAGGAGTGTTTGTTGTTCCACATCCACACCAGTGAAAACTCTGGAGACCCCACCACCACCAAATACCTACCAGTGGGGTGTAGGCTGAATAAAGTGTGGCCATTCAGACAGTAGAATATGATGTAGCTGTTAAGCATCTGTCAAAGATTGAAAAGGACTCACTGGAGATAAAGCCGCAAAAAATGAGCATATTCTCACGCTGGACAAGAGAACCAAGCGAGTTTCACCATGTATCCGGCTAAGAGGGAAAGTCAGGGTTTCAAGTGCTAGGAAGGGTCAGCGTCACAGTGGTTTGCTAATAAAGTAAAGCCTGAAACCTGAGTCTGTGCAGGGCCGGTCACAGCCACCCAGTCAGAACCAGCTTGTGGTGAGGACTTATCAGTCCACGCCACTGACACCCAGGCCAGAGCTGCTACTGCTGGGGCTTTTTATCACATGGCTTATGTGTACTCACTGACAGGAAGTGCACGGCCCATTGTTGTTGGGTGCTCAAGGTAAGTTATAATATGTATGCATATTTAATGTATATTGTAAGCGCTATATATATATATATATACAGGTAGATATTTAATATATGTATACATAGTACACTGTATGTTTCCAGTTTTTATCTTTTCCTGGGGTTGTGTGTGGGGGAAGAGGGGGCTGTTTGTAGGATCTTAGTTTCCCGACCAGGGATCAAACCTGCACCCGCTGCAGTGGAAGCAAAGTTTCAACCACAGGGCCACCAGGGAAGTCCTCCAGTTTTCTAATTCAAGAGGGAAAGGGACTATTTGTGTTTAAAGGAAAACGCCTTTGTAGAATATTCATTAGTTAATGGTGGGAATTTTTTCTGAAATAGGCAAATACTATGAGCTTTTGGGTTTTGCTTAACATTTTTATGTGAGAGATTTAATGCATGTATAAAATTGAAGAAAATAACCCCCCCAGGTAAACTCATTGGAGAAAAAGAACCCCGGGCTTCCTCAGCCCCAGTCATTCTCAGGGCAGCAACTTGTCTGCCACATCATTGTGAAGACCTTACATTGTTTCATCTGCAACGACTTCAGTGTATAGTCCTAAAAGGATAATTCACCAGAGATTTAACAGATTTCAGGGTGCATGAAACTCCAGGTGATAACTCTCTTCTTTTCTGCTGCGTGTATTTGAATCTTTTTACACTGCATACGTGAAGGAGAATATTTTTTTAACTTTTCATTTTGAAATACTTGGAGATTGATGGGAAGTTGGAAAGAAAGTGTCGAGTGCGTTCCCTTCTCTCACTGCGCCCCCACCCCGCCAGGGATGGCGTCTGAGGACAGCAGCATCCAAACCAGGAGACTGCCACCCCTGACCCCAGCCGCCACTCAGCCGTCCCCCTCTCTAGCAGTTTTGTCTTTTCAAAGCTGTGACACACGCGGCCTGCCACCTCTTGAGATGAGTGGGAAGGTTATCTGGAGACTGTCTGAGGGCAGGCTGGGCGGGTGGGACCGGGGAGGCAAGCGCGGGCCTCTGACCGGGGCCCTCGCTCTCCCGCTGGGCTCTGTCCCTTCTGCTCCGCGGCCTGCTTTTCACTCTGCTGTCCCTCTCCGCCAGCTGAAGCAGTTCGAGCGGCTGGAGCAAGAGGTGTCGCGGCCCATAGAGCACGACCTGGCCAGCTGGACGCCGGCTCAGGCCGGGGCGCCGGGGCGGCCGGGTGGCCTGGGGCCCTCGGACCGGCAACTGCTGCTCTTCTACCTGGAGCAGTGTGAGGCCAACCTGAGCACGCTGACCAACGCCGTGGACGCCTTCTTCACCGCCGTGGCCACCAACCAGCCGCCCAAGATCTTCGTGGCGCACAGCAAGTTCGTCATCCTCAGCGCGCACAAGCTGGTGTTCATCGGGGACACGCTGTCGCGGCAGGCCCAGGCGGCCGACGTGCGCAGCCAGGTGACCCACTATAGCAACCTGCTCTGCGAGCTGCTGCGCGGCATCGTGGCCACCACCAAGGCCGCCGCCCTGCAGTACCCGTCGCCCGCCGCCGCCCAGGACATGGTGGACCGGGTCAAGGAGCTGGGCCACAGCACCCAGCAGTTCCGCCGCGTCCTGGGCCAGCTGGCTGCCGCCTGAGCGCCGCCCGCGGAGGGGCGAGGGCAGGAGGGCAGGGCGGCGTGGGCCCGGAGAGCTGCTGCCCTGCGCGGGGCCGGGCGCCCAGACTGCGCAGGGCGGCGTGTGTATTTATGACGGGCCAGGAGGTGGGGCGGGCCTCCCGGCGGAGCCCCAGCAGAGCCGGGCCCAGAGCCAAGGCCACGAGGGCTGGCGGTCTCTCCCGAGTGCACTGCAGGCCCAGGGGCACCAGCCCTCGGGGCGGGCTGGGGTCCACAGGCCCCACCACCCACACGGCCTCAGGGGACCCCTTGGGCTGACCAGTGAGGGGGCCACGTCCCCCCCGACAGGGCAAGCGTGGCTGGGGGTGTGTTCTCTCTGCACCAGGAGAAAACCCTAAGAAACTATTTTTCATTATTGATTTTCCAATCATTTGACTAATAGTCTACATTTAAATAAAATTTAAAAATGAAAAGCACTCTTCTGAGATATGAGAGGCTAGAAGGCCAGGTAGGAGGGCAGGCGTGCCACAGGCGGGCTGGCGGGTTGAGGGGTTTCCAGGGGTTTCAGGCTGAGGCTGTGGCTGGTCTCTCGGAAGGGCGAAGAGAAAGTAGGTCTCTTCAAAAGAAAACAAAGGCCTGGGGGAGCAGGGCTGGGCCTGAAGAGGAGGCAGAGGATCCTGGGCTGCTGGAAGGAGGCTGAAGAGCCGCGTCTGGCGGAGCCCCGTGGCCAGGAGGCTCCGTGCCGTGTGGCCAGCGCCAAGGCCTGATGGAAATCCACCCCGGTCCCCGGCAGTGGCTGAGGGGAAGGCAGGTGCAGGGGTGGGAGCTGCTCCAGGAGCCAGTGAGCCCTGCTGGGGCCCCCACATCTGAAGACAGAGAGCCTCCCACTGAGGGCACCCCTGGGAGGCACAGGACTCCATGCAGAGAAACCCTCTTTCACAGCCCTTGTCCAGAACTTAGCCCTTAGAAAGGAGCTCTTAATTTCAGCTTGTGGAACTTCTCCAGAAGTGTTCCATCTGAATTACAGAGACTTGGCTTCCAAGTTGGGAGATAGGGGACCAGAGTGTGCTAAGTCCCTTCAGTCATGTCTGACTCTTTGTGGCCTGTACTCCCCATGGACTGTAGCCCACCAGGCTCCTGTCCATGGGATTCTCCAGGCAAGAACACTGGAGTGGGTTGCTATGTCCTCCTCCCGGGAGGGGACCAGCTGTCACCATGGTGCATGTGAATCTGGGCCTCACTCCCCATCTCTGTGAAGAAGGATGTAGGGCTGGGCGATCTGCCAGCCCTCTCAGCTCTGAACTCGAGGGTCCTCAGGAAAGGTGGCCACCCTCCCACCCCTCATCCAGCCCAGTGAAGACGCAGAGGTGAAGATGCAGGCAGTTTTATTGGGTTTTACACAGATGGGATCTGGGGTGGGGCAGAGGTTCAGTTGGCCTCCAGAACTTCAAGAATCCAGGGAATGAACTTGGTGACCCGGGCATACACACCAGGTAAGAATGGGCTACACCGGCTGCTGCCCCAGGACACAATGCCCGCCAGGGTCCAGGCTCCATCCTTCTGGCAGACCAGGGGACCGCCAGAGTCGCCCTGCAGGAGGAGACAGGACTGTCCAAGCCAGAAAGAAGGTGCCAGGCCCCGGTGTGCCTGGACCTGGCCGAGCCCAGGGGGTGCAGACCAAGGGCACTCAGACCTACTCAAAGGGCAGCCCCTGCTCTGCCCCCGACTGCTGGGGGGCCTGGGGCAGGGGCTGGTCCTCTCAGCCTCCCATCACCTGTAAAACAGCCTGCAATGTCCGCTTTGTGAGCATGGTGTGAGATTAAACACCCCTGGAAGCCTCACACCACACCTGGTCAGGGCCAGCTCTCACCAGGGGCCTCTGATAGCTCTGGTCCACGCCTTCACTGGGACACTGAAGTGAAGTGAGGGTAAGGAGGTCGTGGCAGAGGGGATAGCCCTCCTGGCCTGACCAGGGGGAGCCAGTGAAGGTGGGCAGGGTAGCAGGCCGTACCATGCAAGAGGAGATACCGCTGGCCCCCGCGCAGATCATCACATCGGTGATCTTGCTGCCCCAGAATTCTTGGCAGTCAGCATTAGAGAGGATGGGCAGGGTGGCCTGCTGCAGCTTGTCAGGGGTATCGAAGGCTGGAAGGACAGAGGGCATGGGGTCAGGGGCCCAGGGAGAGGAGACCTGCGCCCGCCGGAACCCTGCACTCCCGCTGCACGGGCCAACTCCATCACGACGGTCGTGGGTGCTGAGCGCCACCTTCCCAGAGTCTGGGAGGCGGTCCCTCTCAGTTCCACGCCAGGCAGTGCGGTTCTGCGCTTGCAGCACAGCTGGTCAAGCAACCCTGCCTGCCAGCCCTCCTCCCCAGTCCTCCTCTGCCTGGGGGCGCTGGGGGGACCCACGAGAGAGCACCTCCCTGTTCTGTCCTTTCCTGGTTGCTCGCGGCCTGTTAAAGGACCAGCAGGACGCGAGGAAGAGCCTGAGGCGGCTGGGGTTGGGGAGGGAGGGGCAACCTGGGCACTCGGGCCTGACTTCAGGGGTGCTGGGCACACCCACCTGTCTCAGTCTACCTCCATGCAGATTAGAGGGGGCGACACTTAGGTGCTGGAACTTAGGTGTTTCTTCGGAAACTGGTCAGGTATATATTGTTAAACTTCAATTTTTAATTTTGCTTGATAGGTTTTTAATTAAGAGGGTTAAGTGGACTTCCCTGGCGGCTCAGACGGTAAAGCGTCTGCCTACAATGTGGGAGACCCGGGTTCAATCCCTGGGTCCGGAAGATCATCTCGAGAAGGCAATGGCAACCCACTCCAGTACTCTTGCCTGGAAAACCACATGGACAGAGAAGCCTGGTGGGCTACAGTCGATGGGGTCGCAAAGAGTCGGACACGACTGAGCGACTTCACTTTCACTTTCTTTAAGTAAAGAAAGGGTTGATTGTTGCGATTTCCGATTGCGCTCAGGACTTAGCTGCAAGCACAGAAGGAGTCTGGGCCCTGAGCAGTCCTCACGGACACTCACCGTTGTACCGGGTCTTGCCCCAGCCGGTGACGGTGCACAGGGAGCCCGCGGGGAAGCTGGCGTCGGCGCTGGGCAGGCAGACGGGGGCCACGGCTGCGGAGAGGCGGGCGGGCGCCGCCAGCTTCAGCAGGGCCACGTCGTTGCGCACGGCACGCAGGTCCCACTGCGGGTGTTCGAAGACCTGCGCGGGACGGCGGGGGCTGGGCGGGCCGCAGGGGCGGGGGCAAGGGGGGCGCAGGCGTGCAGTTGGGAGGTGGGGGTGCAAAGGGTGTTGAGGGAACACAGATGAGGCCGAACAGACCAAATTTGGGGGGGGGGGTGGCATGTGACATATTTAGCATTTTCCTACAAAGAGCAAAACAACCTTGAGTGTTTGTAAAGGAGCTGTGTTTGGGAAGGAGAAGAACAGAAAGTCAGCCTAGAGAGGTGCTGGCGGGGTGAAGCGGAGCCGCTGGTCAGGTCCTCAGTCCATGACCGCCGCCCAACGCCCCGCCAGCGCCCCCCTCCTCCCCGGCCCAGCGCTCCCCCCCACCTCCCCGCGCTGCCTGCCCACCGTGAGTACCTCCGCGACTCTCAGCACCTGGCCGGCCTCCTCCTCGGAGCCCTGGTCGGACACCCCGGCCACCACCAGGTGACCCTGCCTAGAAAGGAAGCCACAGACGGAGCGCAGGCTCACGGCCACCCCCGCAGAGGCCTGGGCACTGTGCCAGGCCGGCGAGCCCACCTGGGCTCCATCATACGGGGACTCCGGGGCACCCTGTTCTCCCTGGGCCTCGGTTTCTCTGCCTGTACTGTGAAGGCAGAGGCCCAGACCCGCTGTCCTGGACCAAGCTGGGGTCTGGGGGCCAGGGTGCTGGTGGGGGTGGAGGGTGGCTTTTCCTGGAGACTGTTCTGCCTGCAGGTGGGGAACAAGAGCAGCCGCCCCCAGCCCCTTGCCCCCCTCAGCAGCCCCGGGCCCACTCCCTGAGCCTGCTTGGGGCTGGGAGGTGAAGGTGGTCCCTTTGAGCAGGTGAAGTGGGGCCTCACCTGACCCCGCAGTGGGCGGCGGTGACCACCCAGTCCTCATTGATGAGGGAGCCTCCGCAGAAGTGGAACCCGGACCTGGTCTGGGGAGGGGTTGGGAGAGAGTCAGCCTTGCCTCTCCCGCCTCAGCTCCCCCCGTCTAACCTGCTCCTCCTCAGCGCCCCCTCACCTGCAGGGACACCTGCCAGGGCCAGGAGCCGGGCACGGCGTCCTCCCCGTTGACGATCCTGGAGAGGCCGCTCAGCACAGGGTCGATGGCGGGGACCCCGCAGCCTGAGGGGCAGAGACGGGGCAGCTGGTCTGTAGATGGTGCCTCAAGGGGGATCAGGGTGCAGACGTGGCTCTTCCAGGCCTCCGTGGCACCCTGGCACCCAGAGCTTTGTCTGCTGCAAGAAATTTAGCCCCCTCCTGGCTAGCTGACAGCTGCCCTTAGACATTCTTGTGGACGGTCCCTGAAGCGGAGGGTCTCTGCAATTGGGGCCCAGGCCCGGCCTGCTATGTGCCTTGAGGGGAGTGTCAGTCCCCTCTGAGTCCAGGATCCTTTCCCAGAGGCTAGGAGGTCCTGGGTGCTCTCATGGTCTCTGAGTCTTCAGGGGGAGCAGATTTGCGTGAGAGTATTACCCTATACTTTGGCCACCTGATGCGAAGAACTGACTCATTGGAAAAGACCCTGATGCTGGAAAAGATTGAAGGCGGGAGGAGAAGGAGGCAGCAGAGGATGAGATGGTTGGATGGCATCACTGACTCAATGGACATGAGTTTGAGCAAATTCTGGGAGATGGTGAAGGACAGGGAAGCCTGGTGTGCTGCAATCCATGGGGTCGCAAAGAATCCGACACGACTGAGCGACTGAACAATTACCATAGGTGGGGTGACACCAACCCAGGAGTGTGTCCAAACCCAGAGGGTGGAGGGGCCGGGCAAGATGGATGGACCTGGGGAACATTCCTGAGGCAGAGTTCACATGGCTCAATGGCACGTTTGGAGGGCGGAGGAGCCCAGACCACCCCAAGGCTTCTGAGCAAATGGAGGAGACCAAGTCAGGAGCCCAAGGGACCTCCAGGTGGCAGGAGGGCCCCAGGCCCAGCGGAGGAGTGGGGAGCCGGGTGTAGGTGCCCAAGGAGGGTCGGAGGGGCACCTGGAGGGGTGGGTGGCAGGGGTGGTTCAAGGTACGAGGACTTGGACCCTCCCGTCCCCTGCTTCTGGGGCTGGGGGCCAGGGCAGGGGTGAGGCTTGACGTGGGGCTGCCAGGCCTCCCTGAGCCCTGCACTTACCGAAGCTGCTGCCAAAGAGGAAGAAGCCAAGGACAACCCAGAGAAGGGCCATGGTGTGCGGCTCAGCAGGGGAGATGGGGTCTGCCCGAGGGACCCCCAATATATTGCCCTGGCCCACCAATCACAGCCTGCCTCGCCATCCCCTCCTTATCAGAAGACCTTGGGCTGAGAAGCACCTGACTGCAGCGCGGGCTTGGGAAAGAGACAGCCCTTGGGGGCCGCTCCTGGGAAGGTTTCCTGGAGTCACAAGTGTGTGGGGCCAGCACCAGACTCCACCCCCAGGTGCCCCCTCCCCAGGGCAGGCCTTGAGCACAAGGAGCCAAGGGTCGACGGAGAGGACCCCGCAGGGGGAGGCGGGAGGCCAAGGTCCTCCCTCATCTGTGTGCACCCCTTCTGGCCACTCGTGGGAGGCGCACCAATGAGGAGCCCTCCTGGACACCCCCCACCACCTGGTTCAGTGAAGGTCCAAGTTCAGGAGAAGAACAAACTCCCAGAAACCCCAGCACAGGACACAGACACCGTCAACATGTCTTCCACCAGTTTATTGGGGCTACGTAGGAGCAAGGTTGGCAGGGAGGCCAGCGTGAGGCTGGGGGCTCAGTTGGCGGCCAGGGTCTGCTGCACCCAGTTGACGAGAGCGGTGACGCGGGCGTACACGCCGGGGGTGGATGTGGAGCACGTGCTGCTGCCCCAGGACACGATGCCCACCAGGGTCCAGGCTCCGTTCTTCTTGCAGACCAGGGGGCCGCCAGAGTCGCCCTGCAGGACAGGGAGGAGGGGGCTTGGAGCTGGCAGCCCAGAGACTCGTGAACGTTGTTCCCAGCGCCCAGTCCCAGACTGGACAGCCAGTGGAAGCTCAGCATGTGCATATTAGAGGGGTTGTGAAAGAAACTTCAGCAGCTCCTGTGGTTTGTGCCCATGGAAGCCTAGGTCACCCCTGGGGTCCTATAACAGAGGCTCAGTAGAGCAGGTTTGATTGACGGGAGGAAAGTACAGCGTGGTGCTGGCCACAGGGCCACCGGGAGAGGGGAAGGTCTGCCAACCCCCTTCGGGAGCCTTTAAGGCCGCCATGCTCTGCTGCTCAGGCTGTGCACTGCACGAGGTCAAGAGGTGCCACTGCTCAGACGCGGACATCAAGGGCATCTTGTGACATGGCAGCTCTGAGAGCAGAGGCCCCACTCTAGTGCCCCTCTGCTGAGGCCACTGGGGGTTCTCCGGGAGCCCTGTCTTCCCAGCTACTCTGGCAGGAATGCTCCGGAAGAGAATGGCAGGCCCTGAAAGAGGGCTGCCTACGGCTTCCATTTCCTCCCTCTTTGCCCAAGCCATTGGCCTGAACCCTCCTGGGGCTGGGGGGCCCTACCATGCAAGAGGAGACACCGCTGGCGCCCGCACAGATCATGGCGTTGGTGATCTTAGTGCCCCAGTATCTCTTGCAGCTGGTATTGGACAGGAGGGGCAGGGTCGCCTGCTGCAGCCGGTCAGGGGTGTTGGCATCTGGAAGGGCAGGGCGGGTGGTCAGCGACTGTGCTCCCCGCCTCCCAGCCAACCCGCCCGTGGTGGCCCGTGGCCACCCCTCACTCACTGGTGGATCGGGTCAGGCCCCAGCCCGTGGTGGCCCGTGGCCACCCCTCACTCACTGGTGGATCGGGTCAGGCCCCAGCCCGTGGTGGCCCGTGGCCACCCCTCACTCACTGGTGGATCGGGTCAGGCCCCAGCCCGTGGTGGCCCGTGGCCACCCCTCACTCACTGGTGGATCGGGTCAGGCCCCAGCCCGTGGTGGCGCACATCGTCCCGGCGGCGAAGTTGTCGCTGGAGCTGGGCAGGCACACAGCGGACACGGTCTGGGAGAAGCTCGCCGCCGTCGACAGCTTCAGCAGGGTGATGTCGTTGTTGATGGTTAACGAGTTGTAGTTCGAGTTCTTGAAAACCTGTGTGTGGGGGGGGGTGGGGGGAGGGAGACAAACAGCCGCCTTTGGGGTCTGGGGAGAAGCCAGGAACTGCAGCCCAGGCTCAAGGTGCAGACCTTCCCTTCTTGGAGCCTCACACACCTGGCCTTCTGCTTTGCTCCATCGTGATGGGGTATCGGGGTGACCGAGGGGACTGGAGTGCCTGGGACTTCGTGTGGGTGGCCACTCCCGAGGGACCGCCCTAACTGGGGTCACACCTGGACGACCCCGGAGGGCCACCATACCTTGGCAATCTTCAGCTTCTGGATGCTCTCAGAGCTTGAGCCCTGGTCAAACTCCCCAGCCACGACAACATCAGAGGTTCTGCAGAGAGCCAGAGAAAAGAGAGGTTCCCGCTGGAGGTGGGTAGGTGGGGCGTGGAGTGCGCATGTGCATCGGGGCACAAACACGTGCGAGAGTTTGCGTGTCTTTGTGCGCGTGCTCACAGGGGTGTGGTGTGGGTTGGAGCTTGAAGCTCGGAATCCACTGTGCCGTCCCGCCTGTCGCAAGTTTTCCCCGCGACCCCGGGAGACCGGCAGGACCTGAATTTGCTGCACATCTCAATATTAGAACCTGGGAGGCGGGTGGCCGGATGTGGCGGCCGCGGCTCAGGCTGCTGAGAATGCAGGGCGGCCTCGGGGCAGGCAGGTAGGAACCTCGGGGTTGGGGCTTGAAGCCTGCTGGGGGCCCAACTTGGCTAGGGGCAGCCTGCCCTCCGCTCCAGGGGAGACCCTCACCTGGGAGAGAAGGAGACCCCGGGGGAGGAGAAACAAACAAAAAGAAACTGGGAAATGGCATTAAAGGGCAAGTCCTCAGTGCTGGAAGAAACCACCCCAAAGGGTTTCCTGGGGACCCTGGGCCCTCACGTGACACCGCAGTGGGCGGCGGTGACCACCCAGTTCTCATTGATGAGGGAGCCCCCGCAGAAGTGGAAGCCGGTTCTGTCCTGGAGGAAGATGGGGAGGGTCAGCGCATCCCTCCCAGCGCATCCCTGGACACCAGCAGCACCGACCCAGGCAGCAGCCCCCTGCCCTGCAGACCCCCCGGTGCCTGCCCCCTCACGCACAGAACCCCCCTCACCTGCAGGGACACCTGCCAGGGCCAGGAGCCAGGGACAGCTTCTTCCCCGTTGACAATCCTGGAGAGGCCGCTCAGCACAGGTTGGATGGCGGGGACCCCGCAGCCTGGGGAGGGAGTATGGGGTGAGGCATGGAGGCCAAGGTCTCACCCAGGACCCATGGCCCCAGGAATACCCCAGGGACAGCAGAGGCCAGCAGACCGAGTGCAATGTGGTGGCAGCGCCAGAGGACAGGCTAGGAGGCTGGGCTCTGTGGGTTTGAACCCAGCCCTATCACACTGCCCAGCTTACTCACTCAGTTTTCCCATCAGCAAAATGGGGATCGTAAGGCAACCTCATAGAGTTGGTATATAATAAAGATGAAAGATGCTTTGACTACTAAGGCAAAGCAGGAACTTACTCTGTGCCCGACACACAGTGAACACAAATTTAAAAGTTTAAAAGGGCTGGTTCAGGGCCTGAAAGAGCTGATGGGGGCCAAGCCACGCCCGCCCACTTGCTCATCATTTGAGCCTGCCTGGGAGCCACTAACTCTTCACAGAACTTTCTGGCCCTCTAGAACCGCTCCCCCTCCTTGCACAGGGCCCACCCTCCTTGCACACCTCCACCCTGGGGACCTCACACTGGATGGTGTGGTCCAGTCTTCCCAGCGTCCTCATTCTAGAGACATGAGGCTCAGAGACCCGCACAGCACCGTGCATGGCTGAGCTGAGAGCAGGGACCCCGGGAACTGCCCCTAGCTTATCTGGGTGTTGGTGGAGCCAGCATCCCTTACAACAGTTGGTGGAAGGGGAAACAGCCTTTCTGGCCTCTGCCTGCCCAGGTACTTACCAAAGGCTGTGCCCAGGAGGGCGTAGCAGGAGAGAAGCCAAAGGAAGTTCATGGTGCTGCCTTCAAGAGGTGTGGGATGCCTGCTGCAGGGTCCCTATTATATCCCCGTGCACCAGGCTGCTATCTGAAGACCTTGAGGTGATAATCCCTTTCCTGGGCATGTGCCCACTGGATAGGATGTGCCAGAGCAGGGCTGGCATCAGGGCCTGGGATGGCAGCAGCTGCAACCATGGCCGAGTTTGGGCCAGTGAGAAGGGTAAAGGTGGGCCGAACAAGGTGGCCCTCGACCAGCTAAGGGGAAAGGACAGTCAGATTTCCTCCTCCAGGCCCTGCTTCTGGAGGGGCCCTTCGAGCAGCAGCCAGGTCTGGACAGGATTTGAGCCCCAGCTCAGTCTCTCATAGTCTGGAGGACCTTGGGCAAGTAATCGAGTTGGTCTGCAGTGGTTCAGCACCCCATGGGCAGTGTGGTCACGTAGGAGGAGGGGCAGGGACCACAGCATGGGGAGGCACGGGTGACCGGTGGGCTGAGGATGCGCCCCTCGTCTCGGGATGGCCAAGGCGGCTCACTGAAGGCTCGGTTCAGTGTCAGCGGTGGTCACGTGAGCTGTGTGCCGCATGGTTCAGAGGGCAAGCCACCCACTGCCCGTTCACGTGGAGCCAGGCCCCCCCACCAGGCATCGTGCCCTTAGAATCGAGCACATGGCATCGAAAGGCAGGACTGGGCTCAGGGCCAGCCAGGGGGCCCCTGCTGTTGTCCCGGCGAGAGCTGGTGGAGGCTGCACCAGGAGGAAAAGCAGGAGGCAAGGAGGCCTACTTCTGGTGGGCAGTAGGACCCTTTCTCAGCAACTGGGAAACTGGGGGGTGAGAAATTTGAAGGTGAGGCCATCAGGCACAGGGCAAGCACCCCAAAACACATGGGTAAAACGGTATCTCATGGCTATTTTTCATTTCCATTGCACTGATGACTCTAGTGTGGTGGTTCACAGGTTTTGGCACAAAACAGCTGAGGGGGCCGTGGGCAAGTTACTCAGCCTCTCTGATCCCTTTTGTAAGTATTAATATGTAAGATGGGGATGCTTAGAATACAGGTCCTACTTCATGAAAAGGCCTGGCCCATCTGGTACTTTTCCTTTTTGACTACCTGTGGGGCGCTCTGTGCTTTCTAAAGGACTGCTATGACAGGAAGGGACGGCCACAATGCATCAGGTGGGAAAGCAGGTTATGAAACAGAATGCAGAGCGTGAGCCCTGTCCATGTGAAACCCACCACCTGTTCAAGTTCATCCATCTTATCAACCAGAGCTTACCAGGCTTCCGCTGGGACAGAACAAACAAAAGAAAGAAACACAAAGTCCTGCCTTAGGAGCCTACGTGGGAAAGGAGTGGGGAACAGTTTAAAAAAAAAAAAAAAAAAACAGTAAAAAAAACCACATTACCACCAGCCAAGGGGTTATCATAATCATTGTTATTATTACTAATACCAAAGCAGGAGGCCCCACTCTGAGGGAGACATTAAGCTGTGATCTACCAGTCCGCTAGCTGTTGGGTGGGGCCGGTGTCGAGGCACAGAGGGCAGGAGGGCACAGGCCTGGTGGAGCGAGCCCGGATGGCAGCAAGCGCCGGGAGGGCACGAGGCAGGGGAGAGGCCAGGGGCCGCTGGAGGGGGCCCTGGTGAAGCACAAACGCGAGGAGGCAGCCGCCGAGCCCGAGTGGGCTGGGGCGCGGCCGGTGGGAGAGCACGACCGGGACCGACCCGTGGCCTTGGGAGCCGACAGCCGGCCCGGGCCCCACGGGCGCCGCGCCCCCTGCACGCGGCCGGCGGCGATCTGGGAAGACGCGCAGCTGCGGGGCGGGCGGGGCGGAGCCCTCTGGGGGCGGGGCTAAGGGGGCGGGGCGGGCCGGGCCGGATGGAGGCCCTGGGGGCGGGGCTAAGGGCGCGGGGCGGGGCAAGCGGTGCCCTCCCGCGCGCGCCCCTGAGACTGCGCGCTCTGCCCGCTCCCGCCCAGAGAAAGGACCCCTGAGGGCGGAGTCTTTCTCCACAACTCCGACTTCTGGTCTCTGGGCGTTTTCCCTCCGGGTGGAACACCCGCCGCCCTCCAGGCCCCGGCCCCAGCGGTGGGCGCCTCCTTACAGGTCGGAGGCCGGGGCCTCTGGACCCCAAGGTTGTCTGACCAACCCAGTGTTCAGTGAAGAGCGTTTTCCTGTGTTCCCTTTGCCGCGAATACTTGTCTGGCCCGTCCCAGTGTCTGGAACCCTGCGTAGACTCCCAGAGCCCAGACAAACGCCCGGGGGGAGGTACGGCCCCGGCCACGGGTGGCCTTCCTCTCAGAAGGCCTTCACTCCGCACCTGTTCGCTCGTTGCCGGACTGTGGCGTCTAGAATGTTCAGGGGGCCGTGCGGGAGTCAGCCCGCGGACAGGTGTGCCTCAGAGACCGTCCCTCAGGAGAGGAGACGGGCCCGCCCGGGAGCCCGGGTCAGCGGGCGGGGGCCCAGCCGCCTCCTGGGGTCTGGCCCCGCGCGGGGTCGTGTCAGGGCTCGGGCCGCGCCTCTGGAACTGTGCCCTCTTCCTCCAGGCGGGACTTCAGAAGGCAGTCTCCTCAGGTTGGGGAGCTCCTCCTCTTGAGGGGGTCAAATCCCAACCCTCTTTACCATCAAAGGTAAGATATAATGAATACAGTTTGCACGTGGTGAAACGCACAGATCCAAAGTGAACAGATAAGTGCTGACATATGTAGATGGTAGTGTAACAAACCCCACAGCCAAGATGTAAAATAATATCATTACTCCCCAGAGTTTCCTTGTGCCGATTTCCATCTTCCCCTTCTCTGAGGCAACCAGCAACCACTGTCCCGATGTCTTTCACCATAGATTAGTTTTACCTGTTCTAGAATTTATACACATGAAACCATACAGTATGCTGTCTTTGTGTCTGGATTCTTCCACTCTACCAAATGTCTTCCTGAGTGTATCAGCAGTGTGTTCCTTTGTATTGCTGAGTGGTGTTGCACTTCATAAGTATATAACACTCAAAAAAAAAAATCTTTTTGAGGTATAGTTGCTTTACAATATTGTGTAATACTCCACACTTAAAAAAACTTTTTTCTTTTTAATCTTTTGGCCATGCTGCTTGACATGTAGGATCTTAGCTCCCCAACCAGGGATGGAATTCACAACCCCTGCTTTGGCAAGGCAGAATCTTAACCACTGGACTGCCAGGAAAGTCTCATACACCACACTGCATGTACCCATTCTCTTGCTGGGACATTTGGGCTGTTATCCATCTATCATCCCACTCGCTTTTTGCTCCTGGTAATGAAGTGATTCTCAGCCCTAAACACAGGCAGGAAAGAAATGTAGGTTTCTTTATTTTGCTATTACAGATTGAAATTTGAACTCTGATTTTATTCTGCCAGGAGTCTCACTAGAGAGTCTAACAAAGAGACTTTCTAAAGGTGTAGCGGGGGCTTAGGGAAACCATAAGGAGATGGAGGTGCTCAGGGCTAAGGTCAGTGGGGCTGGACATGCAAGAATGATTACCTGGCCCCCGGGGAGGGTGACAAGCAAGGAGGAGGCCGCCAATAGGAGCTTGGCCTTTGTGGAAATCAGTAAAGACCACCCAAATGAGGACCAAAAAGATTGTTCATTGAGAGCTTGCTATACCCAGGTAGTCAGGCAGCATCACTTGCGTTTGGCAGAGACTCAAAGGCAAGCAGAGGAGAGGAAATGCTTTATAGTGGAGAGCTTCAGATGCACCCGTAGGAGGTGTGGGCACAGAGAAGCTGGAGGAGGGCCAACTAGAATCTGGGCATCCCTTGAGACTGATTAGGAGTACACACTTAGCTTTCTGCGGTTAGTCCTAAATTGGATGCAGGGCCAAAGATTAGGGATTGTGTACCTAGGAGTGGAATTGCTGAGTCACTTGGTGGCTCTCTGTTTAATCTTTTGGGACTCTGCCAGACTGTTTTCCACAGGAGCTGCACCATTCCCACCAGTAATGTACAAAGATTCCAATTTCCACACAGCCTCACCAAAACTTATTTTCCATTTTTAAAATTACAGCTGTGAAGGGGTATCACTTTTTTTTTCACTTTTCAAAATTGTACTAAAATATGCATAACATGAAATTTACCATCTTAATCATTTTTAAGTGTACAATTCAGAAGGTACAAAGTACAGTCATACTGTTGTGCACCCATCACCACCATCCATTTTCAGAGCTCTTTGTTTTTTTTAATTGAAGTATTGTTGATGTACAGTATTACATAAGTTACAGGTGTACAATATAGGGATTCATAAATTTTTAATGTTATTTATATTTAAAGTTGTTGTTAAATATTAGCTATATTTGTAGTTATTGTTGAATATTGGTGTATTCCTCATGTTGTACAATGTGTCCTTGTGGCTTTTTTTTTCCTCCCTGAGGCATGCAGGATCTTAGTTCCCTGACCGTGGTTTGTCCAAGGGTTGACCAGGGATTGAACCCATACTCCCTGCAATGGGAGCACAGAGTCTTAACCACTGGACTGCCAGGGAATTGCCCCCTGTAGCTTACTTTATACATAGTAGTTTGTGTCAACCCACAGCAGCCTCTGGGGGGGGGCGGGGGGGGGACCCAGAGAATAAATACTTGACTCCTCTCTCCTCCCATCTCTGGCTTTGACCCCACCAGGAAGCCAGAGAACCAGGGACGCTGTCATGCAGTCTCATCCCTGAAAGACAGTCTTGCTGGAGGCCAGCAGGATGGAAAGGGTGGAGAGTAGTTCTGCAGGGAAAACAGAGGACATCCAGGAGCATTCCCACAGTTACTCTGCGTCACTGAAGATGCTTTTCAGGATAAAACACTTGGCTGACAGTAGCTCAACGGCAGAGATTTGCTTTTCTCACACGGCAGAGATCTGGAGGTGTGCAGGTGTAGGCTTTCACTCAGCACTGGGCGATGGTGTGATTCTGGGTCAGGGTCTTTCCTCTCTGGATCTGAGGACGGCAGCCGAGGCACCAAGCACCACCTCTGCACGGGAGTCAGCCAAGGAGCAGGAAGGGAAGAGCACCTCTGCCTCTGCTGGCTTCTGTTCATCGGAGTCCTCCCCTCCGAGAGCTGGGCTGGGGTGACCTTCCAGGGGAACCCTCCTCGAGGACAAGAAGGGGGAGATGGCTTTAGGCAAGTGGCAAAGGCTGTCATTCCTTGTGACAGGACAGTCACCCTCATCCTAAGGGTGCTCACCTCATGGTCTGGAAAATCTCTATGGGCTAGGGAAGCACCCCCTCCCCTGTGGTGAACACACCCCCACTGTCCCACCCCTGCCAAGGCCTTATCACTCTTGAACTCTACTCAGCCAAGAGTTTACTTTCCCAACAGGCCTCAGGAGCCAGTGACTTCAGGCTGCTTCTGCTTTCCGCTCTGGAAAAATCCCAGAGGCAAGGAAATTTCAAATGGCTTTGCTACCTGCTTGGAATGAGTGAAGGAAAAACAAAACAGCAAATGTTAATATTTCCATAAATTACCTTGGCCTGGAATTCAGTATGGATTATTCCTTATGCTCAAAGCCAGGGCTGACTTTCCTGGACTGAACCCAGCCTGTTAAAATATCAAAAGTGGGTCTTCCCTGGTGGTCCGGTGGTTAAGAATCTGCCTGTGAATGCAGAGGACACAGGTTCAATCCCTGGTTGGGGAACTAAAATCTTACATGCCGTGGGGGCAACTAGAGAAGCATGCGCCCTGCAGTAAAGAGCCCGTGTGCTGCAACGAACATCAAGCACAGCCAAAAATAATAATAATTCTTAAAAAATCAAAAAGCTTCAGACCCAGTTATCAAACAGCTGCTGGCCCCGCTCTGTTTGCCCCCTGCAATCTGGCTGCCTCCGCCTCCCCCCAGAGACAGGGTTCAGGGCCTCTGTGGGCCTGTCCGGGCCATGTCACCGTTCTCACTGGTCAGAGCGTCTGCTCAACAGTGTTTAAGTATTTTGAACATCCCCCTGCAGAGAATTCTAAAACAAAACTAAATTCACAACTTGGAGACAGAACTTCAAAGCTGATGAAGTCCAAATCCAGACCTGTAACACTGTCCTGCTTGCCCTGACCAGCTCCTCTCTAGATGCCCGTGACCCTGGGACCACAGAGCCCTGGACGCTCTGGAAGTAGACGCAGTTTGCCCAGCTGGCTGATTTTCCTTCTCAGACTGGCTTATCGGTGAGACCCAGGCTGGCCCAAGTCCGGAGCAGCAGATGCCTAGACCCTCTCTTGGTTTCTCGGACTCCCCATGTTCTTTTCTTGTTTGTTTCGTGTCTGTGTCTCTCACTGGGGTCTTGGCCCCACGAGGGCAGGGGCGCCCTGTCCTCTGTTACTGTGGGTTGTCCCCGGGGTCCACACCAGGCCCTGGCCCAGGGGAGAGAAGGACCTTGTGTCCAAGGTGCTGGAAAGTCTTTGACTGACAGCAAACACGCCACCGACGTATTACCTACATTTGTCCTCTTCCCATTGTTCTGTGACAATTAAAATCCTTTCCTTGCTGTTTCCTCAGTGTATCATTTGATGGTGCTAAATTAAAGCCCCATTTTATCTGAAGCTCAAGCTTTATGCAATCACCAGTTTCTTAAGTTGTGAGTTATCACAGGCGGAGAGAATATGTGTTTGAGGTTAGCAGCAGATACGGGACAGCATGTCTGCCAACCTGGGTGACCTGCCTGTGGCCACCCATGGGGTGATTCCTTCAAGTGCCCTCACACAGGCTCGAAGCTGCTTGGCTGGGCTGGTTTTGAGGTGACCTCTGGATGGCCCAGCATCTTTGTGTGATACTGTGCTTCTAGATGAGTCTCGCATTGAAAGCACTCTTTTCTGAGAACCCAAGGCCCCCCAGTGATGACTAGCTGGGATTCTCTGTGCCTGGTGCTGGGGCCACCTGTACTTAGGAGCTGGGAATCCTCCCGGCAAGCTGGGAGCAGACCCCACCGCCCTGCGTCCTGGCTGCCCTGAGCTGGGCCCTGTGGGACCTGAGCTCCCAGCCTGGGCACTGGTCTTGCCCTCAGCGCCCTGGTAGACTGCTGGGCCACGTTGTGCCAGGGCAGCTGCCCTTTTCCCAGGCACTGGGATATCTGAAGCTGAGAGCCAGTTCAGGGGCTTGGTGCCCTTTATCACCCAAGGTTCCTAGATAACAGGAGGGAGATGGCTCTCGGGCTGGGTGGAGCCTGTGGGGTCCCGGAGGATATAAAAGGAGCCTGGGGCAGGCACCCCGTATCTCCCTGACGGCAGCAACATGGCCCCTCTCTGGCTCCTCTCCTGTTTTGCCCTTGTAGGGGCCGCCTTCGGTGAGTGCCAGGATGCATTCGGGGCTTCCCAGGTGGCTCTGGTGGTGGAAAAACTGCCTCCCAGTTTATGATGCAGGAAACATAAGAGATGCCGGTTTGATCCCTGGGTCAGGAAGATGCCCTGGAGGAGGGCATGGCCACCCGCTCCGGTACTCTTGCCTGGAGAATCCCACGGACAGAGGAGCCTGGTGGGCTGCAGTCCATGGGGTCACAAAGAGTTGGACACAGCTGAAGTGACTTAGCACACAGGGCCATGGCCGGCTAGGTCTGGGAGGTGGCTGAGGAAGTCCCAGAGCCCCTGAGCGCCTGACGGCCCCGAGCCAGGCCCCGTTAGAGGGCTGAGGGGCTCTGTCTGGAGCGAGCTGGGCCTGGCCGGGAGGGAGATCAGAGGCCTGCCCTGCCGCTTGGGCCTCACACCCTGACGCCCAGGCGAGTCTTCAGGGAGGAGTGGGGGCCTTTGGGAGCTTCCCGAGCCCTCACACTCTGCGCCTGGGGCAGGAAAGGCCGAGGTCTGGGGCCCCAGACGTGGCTCAGGCTGGGGCCCTGTGGGCAGAGTGAGGGTGTGGTCAAAGAGCCTCCCACGGCCTCCGCCCGGGGCTATACTGCTCTAGGCACTTTCCAAGTGGTTTTTTTTTTTTTTTTTCTATTAAAAAAAATAGTGGGAAATACAGAAATACAGAAAATAATACCACATTTGTACCTTTCACTGGAGTTTAGTAAATGTTATCTTTTTCCAGATTTGCTTCAAGTATTTCTTTTTAAAACATAGAACCAAAAAAATAAAATAAAAAAAATAAAACATAGAACCATTTGAGCTAAAGTCCCCTCTTCTCCTTCTTGGAAGGTGATCCCTATTTTGAACTCACTGTGCCTTATTTCTGTGTGGGCTTTTCAAATTTACCACACGCTTCTAAATCCACCAGCGCAGTATAATATTTGTAAAAACTTACATGAACTGTATCATCTGCTACATCAGGTTTACAACCTGCCTTTCCCTACCTACGTAGTTTTAGATTTATTCCCGCTAATACAGAGACCCAGCTCATTCACTTTAATTGCTGCAGAGCACTCAGCTGGGTGAATACATCACAGTTGATATTGAATCTTCTTGCTACTTAAAAAAAAAAAAGGGTTGTGTTGATGACATGTTGTTTTGGGGATGAGGGCTGGTCTGCCCACTCCTTCCGTGAGTGGCTGGTCTGTCCACACGGACAGGAGACACTGGACTGGACCTGTAGCAAGGCCCATATGACCTCCAGGCGGCCTGGCTGGTCATCAGGGCTGTACCTGCCCCACATTCCTCTCTGTCACTGAGTTGTAAAACCTGTATACAGGCGCCAAGACTCACCTGGTCCTGAGACAGCACATGTGTCATGGACACATCAAGTACACCTGACTTTTCTCATTGTTTTGTGACAGTTCAGGTCCTCTGTTTCCTGTTTTCCTCAATGTGTCCTTTTACAGCATGAAATCAAAGTCTCATTTTATTAAATAATTAAAATTTTATACAATGGAGAGTTCCTGAAATCTCTGGGAATAGAGATTTCAGAGTAAAACGTTCTCCCATCAGCTGTCAGCATTCTGGGTTCCCCAGGGGCTGGGGTTATCAGATTTTAACTTCACGACCCTCTGGACCCCGCCAATCTAACAGGTGAGCTTTGACTTGTGAGGTGATGTTGCTTGCTCCCCAGCGTCCTGAGGAAAATGGGTATCAGGGATCTGGGGACCAGTAGGAGGCCTCCCAGCAAGGAGGGGCGGGCCTCAGCGTCCACACGGGTCAGTCCCGTGTCTCGGCCTGTCTCCTGCTCCTTCAGGCAGGGTGGCCCTCCGTCTGCATCCAGAGTGGGCTCCTGGGGTCGGTAGGCTGTGTGTGGGCATCTTTGAGCCCACAGGGTGCCAGGAGAAGCGGGGAGTGTGGCGGTGGGCTCTGAGTCGGCCTAGGCATCTGAAGTAAAAGCGAGGATTTCTGCAGACCAGCTCTGGGTCTCAGCGCTTCTTCACCCTCCCCAGGCTGCGGGGTCCCGGCCATCCAGCCTGTGCTGAGCGGCCTCGCCAGGATCGTCAACGGCGAGGACGCCGTGCCCGGCTCCTGGCCCTGGCAGGTGTCCCTGCAGGTGAGGGGGGTTCTGTGCGTGAGGGGCAGGCACTGGGGGCTCAGCTGGGCAGGGGGCCACTGCCCAGGTCGGTGCTGCTGGGTCCAGGGCGCGCTGACGCTCCGCATCTTCCTGCAGGACAGCACCGGCTTCCACTTCTGCGGGGGCTCCCTCATCAGCGAGGACTGGGTGGTCACCGCCGCCCACTGCGGGGTCACGTGAGGGCCAGAGCTCGGGGTTCTGCTTCCGTCTTCGGCCTGGGGTGGGCGAGGGGAGCAGGGCGCATGCTCAGTCCTTAACCACCGCCTGATTCCCCCAGAACCTCCGACGTGGTCGTGGCCGGGGAGTTTGATCAGGGCTCAGAGACGGAGAACACGCAGGTCCTGAAGATTGGCAAGGTACGCACAGGCCTCGCTGGGCGGGCCGGGGGTCAGCCACGGGGCTGCAGGCTGGGGCTGGGGAGGGGGCGAGGGGAAGACCTTCAGCCCCTTGAGAGACAGGAGCCAGGTGGCTCGAGCCAGTCTCAGGATTCTCACTCTGGGCTCCTGTGGGTCTGTTTGCCCTGAAAAGATCGCCAGGAGAGGAGATGGTCTCCTAGAAACCCGCAGATCCCTGATTTACCCCAGGGCCTCAGCTGTGTTTCTGTGCCTCGCCTGCAGGTTTTCAAGAACCCCAAGTTCAGCATTCTCACCGTCCGCAACGACATCACCCTGCTGAAGCTGGCCACGCCTGCGCAGTTCTCAGAGACCGTGTCGGCTGTGTGCCTGCCCAGCGCGGAAGGGGACTTCCCGGCCGGGATGCTGTGCGCCACCACGGGCTGGGGCAAGACCAAGTACAACGGTGAGCCTTTCCGCCCACCAGCTGGGGGCCTGGGGTGGGGCTCCCTGAGCCCAGGAGTTGCCAGGTGGCACACGCATGGTTGTTTAAAGATGTTTTGGTCGTAAATTCGTATACAGTCATCAACCTCCACATATCTTTATTTAAAAACACTCACTTAAAAGCCAATCAAACATGAATAAAAATAAGGTTTAATAATACATACATGAACAGTCAGCTTCTGAAGAAACACCTGAGTTCCAGCAAGTGTCGCCCCTCTAACCTGCATGGAGACAGACCGCCCAGACTCCCCTCCAGACTGAGGAGGGTGGCTGTGTCCAGCACCCCTGAAGTCTGAACCCAGAGTCCAGTGTCCAGGTCAGATTTAGGCCTGAGTGCCGGCCACAGCCTGCCGGTCCTTTAACAGAACGCAAGCACCTAGGAATGGAGGAGGAAATGGCAACCCACTCCAGTGTTGCCAGAAAATTCCACAGATGGGGGAGCCTGGCGGGCTTCAGTCCCTGGGGTCACGAAGAGTCGGACACGCCAGAGCGACTGAGCACACAAGTGGCCAGAAAAGGGCAGAAGAGGGAGGTGCTCCCTCTGGGTCCCCCCAGCGCCCCCAGACAGAGGAGGACTGGGGAGGAGGGATGGCGCCTCCGCCCACAAGCGGGGCCTGGTGGGCCAGGCCGGGCGCAGGGGTTCGGAGGCAGGGCTTGTTTGACCAGCTGTGCTGGGAGCGCAGATGGACTGCCTGGCGTGGAACCGAGAGGAGCTGCCTCCCAGACTCTGGGAAGGTAGCGCCCAGCACTCACGACTGTCGTGACGGAGGAGGCCCACGCAGCGCGAGGGCAGGGTTCCGGCGGGCGCCGGTGTCCTCTCCCTGGGCCCTGACCCCACACCCTCTGTCCTCTCAGCCCTCAAGACCCCTGACAAGCTGCAGCAGGCCACCCTGCCCATCGTGTCCAACACGGACTGCAAGAAGTACTGGGGCAGCAGGGTCACCGACGTGATGATCTGCGCGGGGGCCAGCGGCGTCTCCTCCTGCATGGTATGGCTTGCTACCCTGCCCGCCCTCACTGGCTACTTGCCCCTTCCCCACCACCGCTCTAGTCAGGCCATGAGGCCCACTCCTCTCTGCCATGCCTTACTTAACCTCAGGCCCTGCCCGGTGCCCCAGTGAAGGCAGGGACCAGCACCAGGAGATGTCCCTGACGCGGGCTGGCCCTGACCAGGTGTGGCGTGAGGCTTCCAGGGGTGTTTAATCTCACACCATGCTCACAAAGCGGACATTGCAGGCTGTTTTACAGGTGATGGGAGGCTGAGAGGACCAGCCCCTGCCCCAGGCCCCCCAGCAGTCGGGGGCAGAGCAGCGGCTGTCCTTTGAGCAGGTCCGAGTGCCCTTGGTCTGCACCCCCTGGGCTCGGCCAGGTCCGGGCACACCGGGGCCTGGCACCTTCTTTCCGGCTTGGACAGTCCTGTCTCCTCCTGCAGGGCGACTCTGGCGGCCCCCTGGTCTGCCAGAAGGACGGAGCCTGGACCCTGGCGGGCATCGTGTCCTGGGGCAGCAGCACGTGCTCCACATCCACCCCCGCCGTGTACGCCCGCGTCACCGCACTTATGCCCTGGGTGCAGGAGACCCTGGCCGCCAACTGAGCCCGGACCTCCTGGCATCCCCACCCCCAGAGTCCCTAATAAAATCCTCTGTACATACGCGCGGTCTGCACATGGCTCCCTGTGTGGTCGGGGCAGCGTGGGGCTGCCGGGTCCCCGTCAACCATCAAGGGGCTGTTACTGCTCCCTTTCCAGGCTGCCAGTACCTCAGCACCCACACACATACATGCTTCTCAGGAAGCTGAGGCTTTGCATCCCGTTCTCCCTGCTCAGGACTCCATCCTGGGGTGGAATCCAGGTCCTAATTGCTGGAGCCACCTTGACCCATGGAGCATTCTGGAAGGCGGGAATCTTGTGCCATCCACAGGGGTGGGCATTGGGAAGCTGGGGAGATGGTTTTATAGCATCCTTGGTTCCTCACCTGCACGTTTCTGCACGACCCGTGTATACTGATGACACCTGTCCTTTCTGTCGCAGAGGGGCCTGGGGCAGAATCCATGGCCCCAAAGCACTGGGTTTAAGGGAGAAGCAGACAGAATTACCACAGTTCGTTTCCCATTTTATCTTCCTGGAGCAAGGCCTACAGCCTCCACCATCGGTCCCAACACACATTGGTCACACACACACACACACACACACACACATCGGTCACACACACACACGTCGGTCACACACACACATCGGGGACACACACACACACACACACACACACACACACACCCGCCGCCCCGGTTCACATTGTCCTCCCCCAGGTCCCATATCGCGATGTTTCCCTGTAGAGTTCCTGCTGATCTGGTCTCGGAGGAGGCGGCCAGTAGTCCAGCTAACGGGGCATCTGGGAGGGAATGCCATTGGTCTCCCTGCTGCATTTACCTGTCAATATCCTTCCTGATATCTTTCTTCTCCCAGTGAAATTTTAATTGTTCTGATAGTGGGTCATAGTATGTTGAAATTAAGGTGACACGCACAATTTAATTAGTAACGAAACAGAGGACAAGCCCGAACAGTTAAACCTGATTTGGAGGATGAACATGTGAAAGGGTGGAACAGACACACGAGAGAGGAGGGCTGGGCAGAGGAGAGGGCGTGAAGTAAATTATTTAACACGCTCCTTAAAGCCCAGTGTCTTAAGGAACACAGAGGGTTTGAGGCGGGGAGACTGCTCAAACTCAGGAGAGCAAAGTACAAGCATTTTATGTCTACATCAGAACCATTTACACACAGATGGATGTGGGATGTGATTCGAATTAAAAGGAGTAGCATGCACAAGACCGGTTAAGTTCCTTCTTCACTTAGTAGCCAGAACTGCCTTCACCTCTGCCCACCACCCCGCCAACCCACCTCCTGGAGTCTGAAAACCTGAATGCCAGGATAGAATTGCCACCTCGTGGCCCACGTGAAAACTGTGGGTGGGGCTGTGACTGGCTGCTGCCCGACTCAAGAAACGTGCGTGCATGCACGCGGGCTCGGTCGGTCCTGTCTGACTCTTTGCGACCCCATGGACTGCAGCCCACGAGGCTCCTCTGCCCGTGGGGTTTCCCAGGCAAGAATACTGGAGTGGGTTGCCATGTCCTCCTCCAGGGGATCTTCCCTACCGAAGGATCGAATCCAAGTCTCCTGTGTCTCCTGCATTGGCAGGCAGGTTCTTTACCACTAGCGCCACCTGGGAAGCCTGACTTAGAAATGTAATGTGAGCCAAATGGTTGATTTTAGATAATGTTATTATAGCCTTTCTAAAAACATCAAAAGAAATATGTGAATTAATTTTACTTATGTATTTTATTTGACTGAATATATCCAAATAATATCATTTCAATATGTTTTAAAATTACTAATGTTATATTCTACGTTCTTTTTCTCATATTAATTGTTTGAAATCCCGTGTGTAATTTGCACTTAACAGCACATCTCTATTAGGATGCTAAATTTTCAAAAGGAATATTTGCTTCATATTTAAATGCCATAAAAAGTTGCATTTTAAAAACTAGATTAGCATACCCAAGTAGTTTCCAATTAGGTGTTAAACTGAGAAGTATAGATAAATAAAAAGTTCCATTATTGAGAGTCTATCCCAGTTTGTAAACAGACCCACTGTAGGGAAGGGTCTGCTTATGGGCCCTGCTGAGACTGCCTCATACAGTATTCTTTTTTTTTTTTACTGTTTATTTAATTTTAATTTTTAATTGACATATAGCTGATTTACAATGATGTGATAAGTTACTGCTGTACAAAGTGATTCAGTCATGCATATATACTTTTTCATACTCTTCTCCATCATGGTTTATCAAAGGATATTGAATATAGTTCCCTGTGCTACACACTGGGACTTTGCTTTTTATCCATTTTGTATAATAATCTGCATCTGCTAACCCCAAACCCCCAGACCATCCCTCTCCCGCCCCCTGCCCCTTGGCAACCACCAGTCTAATGTCTGTGCCCCTGATTCTACTTCTGTTTCATAAATACATTCATTTATGTCATATTTAATGTGATTAATTTATTTTTGGCCTGTGCTGAGTGGTGTGCGGGATCTTCCCCTACCAGGGATTGAACCCGTGTCCCTGCAATGGAAACATGATGTCTTAACTGCTGGACCACTAAGGAAGTCCTACGTCATGTTTCAGACTCCACATTTAAGTGGTATCATAGGGTATTTCTCTTTCTGACTAACTTCACTTAGCCTGTTCAGGATTCCTGTCTGTGTCAGACAGAGCGCATGCTGCCATCCTTTTCTGTCTACAGATGACTGGCCTTCCTGCTTAGCTGAAATGTCTGGACAGATCAGAAGGGAGTGGTCGTCATTGACCTGGGGAGGGTCACACCATTCACAGTCATCCATCATGCAGCATCTGTGCCCACAGCTAATGGCCGCAGGCATGATCTGCCCAGACCCTGCTGCAGGGCTGACGGACACCCCAGCTGAGCCCTCAGCGGTGAGTGCTTGCAGCTCCCTCAGCTGCAGGGAACCCTGACCAAGGGCTTGCCGCCTTCCGAGGCCATCCCCATCGCCGATTGGTCAGTTCTGTTTTAAAGCACCATCCCTTCCCTTTCCAGGTTTTGATCCCAGAAGCCTTCCCTGATGCATTTCCTGGTGCCAACCTCTGTCTCAGCCTCTGCTCCCTGGAAGCTCGAACTGTGCCTGCTGCTCCGGGGAGAGGGTGGAGCCCAGGGAGCGGACCCCAGGAGGATATTGGAGCTGCTGCTCTCTGCTGGCTGGCTTGAGGACCCTTCACCCTTGGCCGTGGAGCACCGCCCGTGGCACAAGGTAACGATGAAGCTCTTGTTAAAACGCCTGCTGCAATGGGCGGGATGGTAGTCTGCTGGGGGAGGATTCACTTGTGGGGTCCATGTGTCAAGAGTTTGAGAAACGGAGAGGAAGGGAGCAACTCCAAGGCTGGTGAGACGGCGTGGCCGTTGCTAAGCGTGATTCAGGCTTCAGGGAAAAAGGAAAGGAGAAGCTGAGAGTGATTCACTGGCAACTAAAAAGCCAGGGCTGAAGGCCACAGAGCGCCCCCCCGGAACACAGAAAGAGCTGCCCCCCAGCCTCACCGCCCGGTCACCTGGTGAGAAAGCCAAGGACAGGGTCCAGGGTAAAGCCAGCGCCGCTGAGCTCCAAGGTTGAACACGCGACCCAGGCGGGTCTACGCTTCCCGGGGTCAGGCCGGCAGGACCACAGGCTCCCGCAGCCTCCGCCCGCCGGCAGTCCGTCCACCGAGCAGTGCGGGTTCGATAAGAGAGGAAAGAAGCCGTGTCCCAAGGCAGCGGCAGGCCTGTTGCCGCCAAAGCCAGGTGAGCCAGGGTCACGCAGGGTCAGACCATGAAATCGGATCCGGGAGAGCTGACTGGTGAGGGAGCCTTCTCCCCGGGTGTGGGATTGAACACCCTAGCGGGTCCCCTGGGGGTGGTGCCGACATGCCTCCTGGATGGCTCCTAGAAGCCGGAAACCAGCACGCGACCCCGATGCCAGAGTGACCGTGTCAGACGGCGGGAGAAGGGCGCTGAGGCTGGCAGAAGGGCTGGCTGGGGAGGCCGTGCTGTGTGACGCAGGCCCGGAGTCTGCCTGTTCCGCGGCGGGCCAGGAGCACATGTGCTGTTGGAGGGGCCCCAGCCCAGGCAAGGAGTTCTCCGGCTCCGCTGTAGGCCGGCTGGGGGAGACGCTGCCACAGTAACTGCCAGGGGGTGCAGAGCCCACGGTGACGGCAGCAAGGCGGGAGGGGCTGCCGTGTCCTGGTCTGCAGGGTCACGGAGATGGTTACCGGCTCCTGGAAACCCTGGCGCAGAAGACTGGACCACTGTCAGGGGTCCCGCTCAGTCTGCGGGACTGAAGGAAGTCAAGGACGGGTGACCAACAGCTTGCACTGTGCAGCGCCTCTAATTGACCAGGCCTCCTTTGCCTCAGCCAGCGTTAGGAGCTCCCTCCTCCGAGCTTGCATGCGGTGCCCAGTGCCCCCAGCTCGAAGCTAATGATGGTTATTGGAGTCACCTGTTTACTGGACCTCCTCTAGCTAGACTGTGGGCTTTAGGAGGCAGGAGTCCTTTCTCCACGTGGCAAAGCAGTGCTCTTAACCACCAGCGAGAGTGCCCCGCGTGGGGTCTTCAGGCCAGCAGCTGCAGCGTCACGTGTGGGGGGCTGGCTGTCTATCCAGTCATGTGACTGGCAGTGTGTTTGACTCAGTTGTCTTTGAAGTGGGTGTCTCAGCAATCCAAGGTTTGTCAGATACTTGCATTAAAATTTTAAAAAACAAAGTTTATTCTAGAAATTGGAGAGAATTCACTAAGCAGCATAGAGGTTTGTTTACATGTTACTTTGGGATGCTAGTATTTGTGGAATTGAAAAGAATCAGGTAATTCTGTATTTTAGTTTTAAAATCTGTGTTCTTTAAATTCATAATAAATGGATTCAGTTTGATACTTAGGAACATATAAAAAGGTAATGTGAACTTTTCTGCTTTGTGTTCAAAGTTTTGGTTTTATAAAACCAGATGGATTGAAAACTTACATAAGCACATGAACATTCAGATAAGTCTAATGATTTTCTATTACTATTTGAATATCTTCATTCCTCTTAAATTCACGAAAATTCTGTCTCTGAATAAGCATATAAAAATATTTTGGTCTTCCTTCCTTCTTTACATTATTATTTTTTGTCCTAAGTAAATAACACTTTTTGTTTTTTATTATCAAGGACATTTGTTGTTGTTGTTCAGTCGCCAAGTCGTGTCCAGCTCTCTGCAACCCCATGAATTGCAGCACGCCATGTTTCCTGTCCTTCACTATCTCCTGCAGCTTGCTCAAACTCATGTCCATTGAGTCAGTGGTGCCATCTAACCATCTCATCCTCTGTCATCCCCTGCTCTTGCCCTCAATCTTTCCCAGCATCAGGGTCTTTTCCAGTGAATCAGCTCTTCAAGAACATTTACATTTACTACAAAAACATACAACAAGTTAAAATCTTATGTGAATGGTATTAATGCTGCTTCAGCAAACTGGGCTTCCTTATTAATATGAAAACTTAAATTTCCACTTCTATCATTATTTCAGTATGCACGGTATTTTTTAAAATTTTATTGAACCATGGAACCATATTTAAAAAAATTTTTTAACCATGGAACTGATGTCTTGGAATGTTACCTGTAATATATTTACTGCTAAGTATATACAGAAAATACTAGTATACAGTTTAATTTCCCTAAACAGTAGTTTTGTTTTGCCAAAATTTCACTTCTCTACATATTAATTCAGATTATGTTCTGCACAGCTCAGACGGTAAAAAATCTGCCTGCAATGCAGGAGACCAGGGTTCAGGCCCTGGGTCAGGAAAACACCCTGGAGAAGAGAATGGCTACCCACTCTTGTATTTTTGCCTGGAGAATTCCATGGACGGACAAGCCTGGTGGGCTGTTACAGTCCATGGGTCACAAAGAGTCGGACACGACTGAGCAACTACCACTTTACCTGTCACTCTGCATTTTTATTCAGAATTCATAGTAAAGATGAAATAAGTTCCGTCACACACACACACACACACACAGAAACCCCTGTCTGGCACTTACCCTACAACCCATCCTGTGATGCTGAGGCATTGGAGTCAGTGATAAAGACATTAGCAGCCTGGGTAGCAGATAAGTTAAAACTCAGGGGTAGAGCAAGTTGTGACCAACAAAATACACCTCTAAATCCTAAATGTGCAAATCCAATAATAATATACAGTCTGAAATGTACTCCATAGCTGTTGTCCCAGACTTAAAACATCCAGCCATGGAAACAGGTCAGTGAACTCGGGGGCCCTGGAAATTTGTTCATAGATTTGGGTAACACTGAGCAATATTTCAGCATCTGGGCAAGTGTTGAGGTCTCCGAAGGGGTGGTGTGTCCCAGGGGGGGGCCATCTCTGCTGAAGGAGGCCAAGGCACCTCCAAAGGCAAACAGCCTGGGTGCTGGCCATGTGGTCTGAGATGGTGTCCTTTCCAGCGACGAGTCCTTCTCACTCAGAGGCGAGGTGCTCTGCAGAGTCGTGGTGGGCTACTCTCCCATGTCACGTCGGTGGGCGTATTGGTCGTGAGCGGGGTGCAGGCTACCCTGATGTAACCTGGGGGCTTCCCCGAGGACGGAACTGTGCATCTGCTGCTGCTTCTAGGGGACCAATTGTGAGGAGCCCCCCGGGGTCTTCAGGGGCACGTTCAGCTATGGGCTGGGCGGCTGCCCTTCATCCCCTGAGTACATTTCATCAGCATTGAAAGCACGTGAAGATCCTGGGCGCATCTCTATTTGCAGGCCAGGGAGGACCTTATGGATGCTGCTTCCTGGGACTGTCCCTTGAGGCACAGGACAGATTATGGGAGCACAGTCCCTGGAACCAGATGAGTTTTATGTGCAGGCAACCACAGGGCCAGCTGGTGGCAGGGTTCCACGTATAGGAATCTGGGGGTGAGTATCATTAGATGCTGCTTCCAGAGGCCCAGTTGCCTGGAAAGGGAGTCCATCCCTTGCTCAGGGCTGGGTGGTCTAGAGCCCTGAGCCCTTCTGATAGGGCTCCCCAACCTTCCCTGCTCCTCCACCCTGTGGCGCCATCGCAGGTGGGAGTGGTATGTTCCAGTACTGGATCTGCATGATGGTTGGCCCAAGAGTGTAACTGTCATCCTGGCTGTGCAAAGTCATTTAGTCACAGCCACGTCGAGCACTGATGCTTGATGAGCTTGGCTGGGGTCCTGGCTGAGCTGACTGTATACTGAGCATGCCAATTCCCGGGGAGAAAGCTGTGGGTTGTGGGTTACTGCGGCTTTTGTGGGATCCAACCACAGTTTGTGGCTTTCTCACCATATTCTCATCTCTACCAAGCAGAGAGTTTCCTTCCCTCTTTCAGACACTCAGACTGTGCCAGGGATTGGTCTCCAGGCAATGATTTTTACTTCCTATGAGTTAGGAGAGGGTCTGGTTTCATTTGCCACCCTTGTGACCTCTGTAAACAGGGAGAGCAGCTGGCCGGAAGGTGGCCCCTCTCTTGTCGGGGTTTTATTTTTTGTATTTTTTTTTATTAAATAGTTTTGGCACAGTGGTAAAGAACCTGCCTGCCAATGCAGGAGATGCTGGAGACACGGGTTCGATCCCTGGGTCGGGAAGACCCCTTGGAGAAGGGCATGACAACCCACTCTAGTGTTTTTGCCTGGAGAATCCCATGCACAGAGGAGTCCGTGGGGTCACAGAGTCAGAAATGACTCAGTTCAGTTCAGTTCAGTTCAGTCTCTCAATCATGTCCCACTCTTTGCGACCCCATGAACCCCAGCACGCCCCTGTCCATCACCAACTCCCGGAGTCTACCCAAACCCATGTCCATTGAGTCAGTGGTGCCATCCAACCATCTCATCCTGTCGTCCCCTTCTCCTCCTGCCCTCAATCTTTCCCAGCATCAGGGTCTTTTCAAATGAGTCAGCTCTTTGCATCAGGTGGCCAAAGTATTGGAGTTTCAGCTTCAACACCAGTCCTCCCAATAAATATTCAGGACTGATTTCCTTTAGGACTGACTGGTTTGATCTCCTTGCAGCCCAAGGGGCTCTCAAGAGTCTTCTCCAACACCACAGTTCATGATTGCGGTCACCATCTACAGTGATTTTGGAGCCCCCAAAAATAAAGTCTGCCACTGTTTCCACTGTTTCCCCATCTAAAAAATTTGCCGTGAAGTGATGGGACCAGATGCCATGATCTTAGTTTTCTGAATATTGAGCTTTAAGCCAACTTTTTCACTCTCCTTTTTCACTTTCATCAAGAGGCTCTTTAGTTCTTCTTCACTTTCTGCCATAAGGGTGGTGGTCATCTGCATATCTGAGGTTATTGATATTTCTCCTGGCAAACTTGATTCCAGCCTGTGCTTCCTCCAGCCCAGCTTTTCTCATGATGTACTCTGCATAGAAGTTAAATAAGCAGGGTGACACTCTACAGCCTTGACGTACTCCTTTTCCTATTTGGAACCAGTCTGTTGTTCCATGTCCACTTCTGACTATTGCTTCCTGACCACATGACTGAGCACACACAAAAACAACGCTTACTTTTAAACTTTTTTTGATGTGGACAATTTTTAAAGTCTTGATCGAGTTTCTTACAATATTGCTTCTGTTTTTGTGGGTTTTTGGTCACAAGGCATCATGTGGGATGTTAACTCCCCCTCCAGGGATGAACCCACCCCCCTGCATTGGAAGGGGAGTCTCATCCACCCAACCGCCAGGGACGCTCCTGTCAGGGTTTTAGAAGAAATGATCGCACACTTGCGCTCACTGAGCATCTGCCTGGGAGCGACACGGCCATGAAGGGTCACGGGCCATCAGCCCTCGATCAGGTCACCAGTGCAAAGCTGCTGCTGCTGCTCAGTCGCTTCAGTCGTGTCCGACTCTGTGCGACCCCATAGACAGCCCATCAGGCTCCCCCCTTCCTGGGATTCTCCAGGCAAGAACACTGGAGTGGGTTGCCATTTCCTTCTCCAGTGCATGAAAGTGGAAAGTGAAAGTGAAGTCGCTCAGTCGTGTCCAACTCTGTGACCCCATGGATTGCAGCCCACCAGGCTCCTCCGTCCATGGGATTTTCAAGGCAACAGGACTGGAGTGGGGTGCCATTGCCTTCTCCAAGCTGATGATGAGAGGATGGAAAATCCAGAATGGAAGGGGAAGTGGAGTCAGAGGACAGAAGAGAAAGGACCCTGTCTTGGAGGGGTAAAGCTTGCAGATTGCCAGAGACAACTGGAAGTGGAGCTAGTGGGGGGGTGGGGGGTCTGCGGGGTGTGCAGGCCCCGGAGGGAGAATCAAGCAAAATGGGGTCCTATCTTGGTCCATTTCAGGGATCACTTGCTTAACAGCGACCTAAGGGCAGTCTCTTTCAGAAGGCTCTTCTGTGACTTCCTGACTGTCCAGTAGTTAGGACTCTGCCTGCTCACTGCCAGGGGCCCAGGTTCAATCCCTGGGGGGGGATCTAACCCTGCAAGCTGTGCAGCACAGCCAAAAAGAAAATGAGGCTGTCCTGATGAAAAGTGAGTGCCCAGGTTAGAGCCAGTAATGGCTGGCGATGCAGCGGGCACCAGACACGCAGTCAGGGAAGAGGCGACCTGTCTGAGGGGGAGCCCCAGGCCGGGGTGGTGCAGAGCGGCCCCGAGTCGGAAGGTGATGGCTGTGACTGCAGAGCGGCCAGCGGCCCAGGAAATCAGGCCGCCCGCGGGAGCGCTGGGTCTCCGCGGACGCAGCTGGACGGCCTCTGCTTTGGGCGCAGAAGATGCCGTCCTTTATGGTAATCACGAGGAGGCAGGGTTCCCCTCCCTTGAACCCAAGTTGTTAAAGTGCGCATTCTCGATGCGCCCAGGTCCTGTGGGCCCGCTTCTCAAACGGGTGGGGAAGGGTCCCAGCTGGAGGGGCGTGGAGGGCCTGGCGAGTCTGGGGTGTCGTGGGGGAGGATTTCTGATGTGGAACCGTTAGCACGTGCGGAAACGGGGGTAACACTGAGCTAGTTGGGGTCTCTGCTAATTCCTTCGATATCTGCGTGCCCTGCCCGGGCTTGCCTTTTGTGAGAAAATTGTGCCTTAGCTATGGATCGAACCCCCAGGCCCTTAGCGACAGCCCGGGGGTCTGCGAGGAGGAGGAGGCAGCTGCCTCACCCCCATCCTCACTTGCTCAAGGAGCTCAGGTCAGAGACTGAGTACGGGGAAGCCTCGTCCTCCAGTACTTTGGAAAGGCCTCCCCAGATGTCAGGTGTAGGTCAGCTGTACCCCTCCCAGAAGATACCCTTTCCATCTTACCAGAGGGGCTTCTGCAGGGAGGCGTCTCTAAGCCAGGGCCTTACAAGAACTTGTGTACAGAGTGCATGCAGACTTCGGAGATAGTGCAGGTCGAGGCCATCAGAATAAAGCAAACAGTGCAGTGAGGTGAGGCACACAAATGTTCGGGCTTCCTAGTGCACATAAAAGCAATGTTTTATTTGTATAAAGTTCTGATTGCCAGTTGCTCAGATAACAGGTGACAAAGCAGAGTTCTTTAAAGCAATTAAATTTCCTTAAACCTAAGGCTGAATCTTGAATACATTACTGAATTGTTTAATATCCTGATGGCCAGCAGATTGACAGCTGCATGTTGGACATGCTTTTCTTTTTTTTTTTTTTGACTTTATTTTTACTGCAGATTTATTTAGCAGTCTATAGTAAATTTGTAAGCTTGCATCAAATTTATGAATAAAGAGCCATTTAAAAATTTTTTTTTAAGTTTTTCTACCTGAAACTAACACATTGTAAATTAGCTATACTTCAATTAAATATATTTTTAAAAGTTATGTTTGCACTATACATAAATGGGCAGTAGCATTATGTCTAAAAAATACAATGTATATGCCTTCCTTAAAAACCTTTATTGCTAAAAAATGCTGAATATCATCTGAGCCTTCAGCAAATTGTAATCTTTTTGCAATAGTAACATCACAGATCACTGGTCACCATATCAACTATAATAACTGAAAAAGTTTGAAATATTGTGAGAATCTCTGCAATGTGACACAGACCACAAGGTGAGCAAATGCTGTTGGAAAAAATGGCATCGGTACACTTGCTTGATGCCAGGTTGCCATGAACCTTCAATTTGTAAAACAAAACAACACAGTATCCACAAAGTTGCTGAAAACTCCCCTAACCTAGGAAAGGAAACAGGCCTCCAGGTCCAAGAAACCCAGAGTCCCAATGAGGATCCACCCAGCGAGAACCAAGTGTGACTAGGTAGTTACCATGTGTGAACAAGATAACGACTGGGAAGCTCTGTGATGACCTAGAGGGGCCGGGCGGGAGGGAGGCCCACGAGGGAGGGAATACACACGCACACACACACACACACACACAGAGCTGCGTCACTTCGTCGTCCTGCAGCAGCTCACACTACATTGTAAAGCAGTTACGTTGTTGTTTAGTCACTAAGTTGCGTCCGACTCTTTGGGACCCCAGGGACTGTAGCCCACCAGGCTTCTCGGGCCCATGGGACTTCCCAGGCAAGAATACTAGAGTGGGTTGCCATTTTCTTCTCCAGGGGAACATCCTGACCCCGGGATCAAACCTGTGTCTCCTTCATTGGCAGGCAGATTCTTCACCCCTGAGCCACCTGGAAAGCTCGTAAAGCAATAACACATCAAAAAGAAAAAAATTAAAAAACCTCCCTAAGAACACTCTCTGCTTGCAAACAATGGGGGCAGAAATTAAAGATAGTCTTAAAAGCAGCAAGTTATGTACAAAGGAACTCCCAAAAGGCTGTCAGCTGACTTTCTGGCTAATGGGAAGCAGGAAAAAGGTGAGGTAATGGCTGCTCTGTACAGCCATATCTGAGCCACATGCTGCTCTGTGAGCTGCACATTCAGAACATGGTGATGTCAGCATGATCCAAGGGTGGAGATTTTGGCCCTGATGTCAAAAAGTCATGCACTGGACACCCGTGCAGGCCCAGCTGGAGGGTCGATGGTCCCAACCAGTTTGAACTTGGCAAGACTAGCTCCATGTTCCTGAAAAACAACTTCAGTACCTGTTACCATAACAACCCTTATGTCACAGATGCTACCAGTAGAGGGTGATAAAAGGAGTCTCACTACTTTTTGTGTCTAAGCTACGCAAATCTTGAAGAGTACGCAATTTGCAGGAACATTTAAGGCAAGCTTGGTTATGGGACATTATGTATTAAGCAAATTAGAGTCTAAGGGATCTAACTCTTGACTGCCCTCAGTTCCAACCTCACTGTGGTAGACATTTTCATATGGAATGCTGTGGACTGGATGGTTCTTAATGACTAAATGGGATTCTAGCAGTATGCCAATATCTTGCCACTTTTAAGATCGTTTTGCCATAAAGGATCCATGTTTGAAGACCAAGGTGTAGACTGGATGAAAGGAAAAGCAAAACGGAATTGCCATTGCTAAGAGAGCCTGGTGGCCCTTTAGGAGCATGGCTTACGCACATCTCAGCCTGGGTAGACTCAGACCTTCTGACCCCTCACTGTCATAATGGAGTCATTCAAAACATCTGCCAGAAACTCAAGATACTTACCAGACCCTTGCCCTAAAATTACTCACCACAGCCTTTCTACTTATCTCCTGACCCTAAAATAATTTGCGATTCCTCAAGAACAAACATTTTCCAGCTTGCGTTCGAGTTGATCACAGTTCTTGCCAGGCAACTTTTAACCTCATGACTTTTTGCGTCTGTAAGCGCCAACTCTCTTCCTGTGAACACTTTCTTGGTTTTGCTTGAACGTGTATCTTTTGAATTGGAATTCTTAGAACTCCCAATAAATTCTCTTCTTGTTGCAGCTTCTTGCACTATTTCTTGGTTGACAATTGTGATACTGTGGTTTACAATAGGAAATATATGTTTGATCTTCATCCCCATTTCTGTAGAGAGCTCCTAAGACTTTTTTTTTTTTTGCTACTTTTTTTAATTGAAGTGTAATTGATTTACAGTGTCATATTAGTTTTGGGTGTACAGCAGCACAGCAATTTTATATGTGTGTGTGTGTGTGTGTGTGTGTGTGTGTGTGTATGTATTTATCCTTCTTCAGCTTCTTTTCCCTTTTGGTTATTACAAAGTATTGAGTATAGTTCCTTGTGCTGTCGGGAGGTCCTTGTTGGTTATCTGTTTTATTTTAATTAGTTTGGGGATTCTATAACTTTATTCAGCAATCAGCAGTTCTCATCCACAGTCACTGTAGATTTTTCAAAGTGGTGACAGCCACATAGGTGACCAACATATAAAGCTTGTTTGATGAACCTTTCTTTTCATTATGTTTTCAGGACAAAAATACAGAGTGCTTTGTGAATTTGCAGGTCTTCCTTGTGCAGGGGTCATGCTAATCTTCTCTGAATCATTCCATTTTTAGTATATGTCTGTTCTTGCCTGGAGAAGCCCATGGACAGAGGAGCCTGTCCTACACTCCATGGGGTTCTGCACTCAATGGGGTTGCAAAGAGTCGGACATGACTGAAGTGACTTGGCACACACACAGTGTGTATATGTTAATCCCAATCTCCTAAATTATTCCTCCTTCTAACCCACCAGCTTTCCTCTTTGGTAACAGTAAGATTGTTTTCTATGTCTCTGTTTTGAAAATAAGTTCATTTGTATCTTTTTTTTTAAAGATTCCAGGTGTAAGTGATATCATATGCTATTTATCTTTCTCTGTTTGGCTTACTTCACCTAGTATGATCATACCTAGGTCTGTCTGCAAATGGCATTACTTCATTCTTTTTATCTTTTTAGGCCATGCCACACAGCTCCTGGGATCTTAGGTCCCCAACCAGGGATCAAACCTGGGCCCTCGGCAGTGAAAGTGCAGAATCTTGACCACTGGACCACCAGATAAGTCCCTACTTCATTCTTTTTTATGACTGAGTAATATTCCATTTGCTGACTCTAGCTTTGTAGTATAGTCTGAAATCAGGGAGCCTGATTCCTGCAATTCTGTTTTTCTTTCTCAAGATTGTTTTGGCTATTCAAGGTCTTTTGTGTCTCCATACAAATTTAAAACTTTTTGTTCTAGTTCTGTGAAAAATGCCATTGATAATTTGGTAGAGACTGCATTGAATCTGTAGATTGCCTTGGGTAATATAGTCATTTTGACCATATTGATTCTTTCAATTCAAGAACCTCCTAAGACTTGGAATTTCTGATGTAATGAGAGCCATAAAGGTGTCTTTTGTTAATGGGGTGACTTTCAGAACTCACCTATATTTGGGGGCTGGTTGCCAGTGGAGACAGCCTTGTGGTTAGAGGGTTGGAGCTTTCAGCACCACCCTCAGTGGGAGGAGTGGGGCTGGAGTTGGAGTTGTCACCAGTGGCCCATGATTTAATCAATTGTTTCTGTGTAAAGAAACCTCCACAAAAACCCCAGAGGACTGGATTCAGAGAGCTTCCAGCTTGGTGAACAGGTAGAGATTTGGGGAGAGTGATGACCCTTGAAGGGACATGGAAGTTCTGTGCCCCTGCCCATAATCTGTGGTCCGTTCTGGCTGTTCCTGAGTTATATTCTTTTATAATAAACTGGTCTAGTGAGTAAACAGATTTTCTGAGTTCTGCAAGCCCCTCTAGCAAATTAATTGCGCTCAAGGGAAGGGGTCGTGGGAACCTCTGATTTACAGATGCTCAGTTAGAAGTGCAGATGACAACCGGGACTGAAGACTGGCCTCTGAAATGGGGTAGGGGGCAATCTTGAAGGACTGAACCCTGGACTGTGGAATCAAATGTAATCCCTAGGTAGACAGTGTCAGAACTGAGGTGAATCTTAGGACATGCAGCCGGTGCCTCTGGGGCCTGAGAACTGCTCATTGGTGTGAGGAAACCCCCGCTCCCATGTACCCGAGGGAACTGGGTGTGCAGCGCTCTTGCCATTGGCTCAGGCCAACTTTGCACAGCAGGAGACGGGCCTCAGGAGGGTGTCCCTTCAGTGGGAGCTTTCCCAGGGACCCCTGTCCCGGAAGGGTGGGCCGGCCCCAGGCAGGGAATGTCCACGTGAGGGGGAGGCCCTGGAATGAACACCAGAGCCTGGGGCCCTTCCCTTCTCTCCTCCACGGGAGGCCTTGACACCCGTCAGCCTTTCCCTCAGTGCAGGGAGGCCTCCCGAGGTGAGCTTCTTGGTTCTGCCCTGTTTGGGGAAGGCCACGGGGGCGTGGGATCTGTGGGACCTTGGAGGGAACAAGCTTGTAGCTGGGGTGGATCTTCAGGAAGGTTATGGGTTCCAGGGTCTTCAGAGATAATGGCCAGTTGACATTTTTTGGCAGCTGTGAGAACAGCTCAGAGCCTGGCCTGCAGATGGGCAGCAGCCAGTGAGCTCCCCTCTCTCCTTCCTCCCGCACAGAATCTTTCTTTATTCTATTTGAGTACAGTTAACCTGCAACGTCCTGTATTAGGTGTGCAGAAAGCGGCTGTTACACGTGCACGTCGACTCAGTCTGTTTCAGGTTATCTTCTTGTGTAAGTCATCACAGAATGTTGAGAGTTCTCTGTGCTATGCCGCAGGTCCTTGCTGGCTATCTTTCTTAAAATTTATTTTTAATTGGAGGATAATTGCTTTATGTCTGTCCCCTTTGATAACCGTGTGTTTTCCACACCTGTAAGTCTGTTTCTGTTTTGTAAATCTGTTCATTTGTATCATTGTTTAAATTAGATTCCACATATGATTTCGATTTTGTCTTTCTTTGAAATATGTTACAAAGTATGATAATCTCCAGGCCCTTCCATGTTGCTGCACATGGCGTTATTTCATTATTTAGGGCTAAGTAATATTTCACTGTGTAAATGTACAATATCTTCTTCATTCTGATGTTGATGGACATTCAGACTGCTTCCATATCCTGGCTATTTGTAAACAGTGCTGCAGTGAATATTAGTGTCCATGTATATTTTCTTTTCTTCTTTAAAATTTTACTTTTTTTTTACTTTTAATTTTTATTGGAGTATAGTTGATTTACAATGTGTTAGTTTCAGGTGTCCAAGAAAGCAAATCAGTTATAAATGCACATTTACCCATTCTTTTTTAAAATGTTATTATTTGTTTACTTACTTTTTGACTTCGGTGGTCTTCCCATAGTCCTGGCTAGCGGGGGCCATCCTCTAGCTGCCCTGGGCAGGGTTCTCACTGTGGCGGCTCCTCGGGATTCAGAGCATGGGCACCAGGCCCTGCAGGCTACATCGGTTGGAGCTGGGGGAGGTCGGTTGCAGTGCACGGGCAGCAGATGGAATCTGCCCCCCGCAGGGATCCAGCCCACGTCCCCACAGTGGCAGGTGGATTCTTAACCACTGGACCACCAGGGAAGTGCATATTCATCTTTTTTGATTCTTTCCTTATACAGGATATTACAGAATACTGAACAGAGTTCCTTGTGCTATAGAGTAGGTTCTTACTAGTCACCTATGTTATGTATGTGTGTACGTGTTGACCCAAATCCCGTAATTTATCCCTCCCCCTCCCCATGTCCCCTGGGATAACCACAAATTGTTTTCTACATCTCTGACTCTGTTTCTATTTTGCAGATGAGATCATTTGTACAATTTTTTTACATTCCATATATAAGCCATATCATACTCATCTGTCCATGTCTCAGTTACTTGACACAGTGTGATCATCCCCGGATCCGTCCATGTCGCTGCAAGTGGCATTTTCATTCTTTCCTGTGGCTGAGTAATCGTCCACGGCATATGTGTAGCACAGCTTCAGCACCCATTCATCTGTGGATGGACATTGTGGTTGCGTCGATGCTGTGGCCATCGTGAACAGTTCCCGCAGTGTGAACGCTGGGTGCCCGTGTCCTTTAGAAGGGTGGCTTTGGCCGGGATAGGCCCTGGAGCGGGATTTTAGGACCTTCTACTGGATCAGTTCTTCATTTTGGAAAAAACCTGGATACAGTTCTCCGTAGCATCTGTCAGATCTCCGTCCCCAGCAGCAGTGTAGGAGGGTTCCTTTTTCCCCACACTGTCTCCAGCATTTACTGTTTGTTGATTCAGTGAGGACTGGTGCCAGATCAATGGCTTGCTAGAGCTTTGGTTTGCATTTCTTGAAGAGTTAGGGAGGCTGAGGTTCTTTTCAGGTCCATGTTTTTTGCTTTTTGTAAGTGTGAGCCAAATTTGCCTTTTAAAGTTGGCCCTGAAAGCCGGCCCTGTTGTGAATTCTTTTTCTATTACTTCCAGCAAGATATATCTTGGGGGTGGGGTCATTTAGAGTCTCAGAGGCCTCCTGCAGAAAATGGGCCCATAAGCCCCGATTTTAAAGTTGTGGTTCCGGTTTATGGCCACAGGGCGGCAGCAGTTCCTGAATCTCCACTCGGGGTCCCGGGGGACAAAAGACCCTTAGCAAAGGCGTGTTCTTGGGTTGTAAACGAATTGCAAAGTGCCGGAGCCAACACCCAAGGCCTCGACTGTCATTACTTCTTGCCCCTGCGTCTTCATCCCCAGACACATCTTAACGTTTCCCTAAGTGTTATACTGAGGCAGCTGCCCCACGGAGCTGTCAGGAGGGACTCTAGGGAGGAGACTGGAAGTGGGAACCCCGCCACCAGCAGATATGGAGACGGGAAGACTATTGAAAGCTCTTCCAGCCCAGAGCATCCAACATTTTTTGGGTGCAAATGGCTTGGTGTAGGTGTAGGAGGGCCCACCTGGATATGAAGCTCATGGTCCCATCCGGAGAGGACTGGGCACTCAGGATCCAAGGGGGTTCATCTTCTGGCATGTCCTCTCCAGATCCCCCAACCCAGCCAGAGTCCGGCCTTGGAGGTGATGCCAGTCCAGGTCACTGAACCCGAGGTTTGACTTCAGTTGTAGCCTTTCATGTAATTTTTATCTTCTGTGGGGTAGAGCGGACTTGCAGTGCGGTGTGTGGGTGTACTGCAGGTTCTACATGCACAGGCATCTGTTCTTTTTCGGATTCTCTTCCCAAGAGCTTACGACAGTGTTGGTGGAGTTCCTTGCTCCATCCCGCACCCTGTTCAGAATGCTCTCTGTCGACCTGTGTATTTACAAGCGTGTGGTTTATTCCCATGTCTGCGTTATCTCTTCCCCTGCCTTCACGCCGCCCTGGCCCCTCCTTTTCCTTCAGTAACTCCTGAGTTTGTTTTCTGAGTCTGTGAGTGCTTCTGCTCGGTAAATCCTTTCACATGTATCCATTTCTAGATTACGCCTGTAAGTGATATCATAAGCTATTTGTCTTTCTCTGAGTTTGATCATCTCCAGGTCTATCCATATTGCTGCAAATGGCATGGATTCATTCCTTTTTGTGGCTGAGTAATAGTCCTTTGCATACATGTAGCACATCTTCAGTATCTGTTCACCTCTGGAGGGAGGTTCTGATTGCTTCTGTATTTTGTCTATCATACATAGTGCCGCAGTGAACCATGGGATTCTCATGTCTTTCTGAAGGATGGTTTCCCCGAGTATAGGTCCTGAGTGGGATTGCAGGATCTTATGCTAGCTTTGTTCTTCGTTTGAAAGGAGCTTCATGATGTTCTGCATCGTGGCTGTTAGCAGTTTCCATTCCCAGCAATAGCATTGGAGGCTTCTGTTTTCACCACACCCTCTCCAAGATTTATAGTTTGTGGATTTGATGAGGACGGTAAGCAGATGATGGCTCGTTTTAGTTGTGGTTTGCATTTCTCTATGTATTATGGAGGCAGAGGTCTTTTCAGGTACAGGTTTTGTGTGGTGTTTTTTTTTTTATGTGTGAGCCAAATTTGCCTTTTGAAATTGGCCCCAAATGTCTGGCCTGTTTGGAATTCTTTTTCGATTACCTACTGTAGGATATTTCCCCGAGGCGGGGGTCATTTAGAGCCCCGTAGCCCTGCTGAATAAAGTGGACTAAAACGTGCCCATCCCCGTGCTGGGCTCAGTCCTCCCTGATCTTTGCCGCCCCGTGTACTGTAGCCCAACAGGCCTCTCTATCCATGGAGCTTCCCAGGCAGAATACTGGACTAGGTAGCCATTTCCTTCTCCAGAGAATCTTCCTGACTCAGGGATAGAACCCACACCTCTGGCATCTCCTACATTGGCAGGCGGGTTCTTTACCATTAGCGCCACCTGGGACACCTTAGCAAAAGGCATTTTCCTGGGTTGTAAACTAGAGTGCAAAGGGCTAGAACAAACACCCAGGGCGATTACTTCTTGCCCCTTAGACATATCCGAACCCCTAAGTGCTGTGCTGAAGCAGCTGTCCCATGCAGCTGTCAGAAGGGACTCCAGGGAAGGAAGCTGGAAGTGGGAACCCCACCCCCAGCAGAGGAGGAGACAGGATGACTGTTGAAAGCCCTTCCAGCCCAGAGCATCCAACGTTTTTTGAGTTTAAAAGATGGGTGTAGCTGTAGGAGGGCCCACCTGGATGTGAAGCTTGTGGTCCCATTAAGAGGGGACCAGGCACTCCAGATCCAAGGTGGGGGGTCATTAGCTGGCATATCCTCTCCAGCTCTCCTGAAGTCCAGTCTCGGGAAGCAAGCCTGCTCAGGCCTCTGAGAGGTGGCTTCCAGCGAGGTCACCCGAGGGGAATGGTGTAACTATTTGTCTTCGCTAATCCTTTCCTGTACTTTTAACTTTCTCTTACAGTAGTGTTGATTTACAATGTTGTGTTGCCTGAGGTGTGCAGAAAGTTGGTTCAGTTCTGCGTATATATGTATCTGTTCTTTTTCAGATTCTCCCCCATAGAATTGTGACATAGTGTTGTGTAGTGGCCCTTGTTCTATCCCATGTGTCCTTGTTCAGTATACTTTGTTTCTGTCTGCCTGTGTATTTGAAAGAGTGTCTGGTTTATTCCCAACATCCTACCTTATCTCTGCCCCTGCCCCTCCTCTGGCCCCGTCTTTTCCTTTGGTAACTCCTGAGTTTGTGTTCCAAGTCTGTGCGTCTGTTTCTCTTTGGTAAATTCATTCATGTGTGTCCTTTTTGGATTCCTCCTGTAAGTGATATCGTATGGTATTTGTCTTTCTCTGACTTAGTTGGGTCATCTCCAGGTCCATCCATATCGCTGCAGATGGCATGATCTCATTATTTTTTATGACTGAGGGACAGTCCCTTGGCATATATGTAACCCAGCTTCTGTATCCATTCATCTGTGGATGGACATTTTGGTTCCTTCCACTCCTGGCTATTGTCAATAGTGCCGCAGTGCACGTTGGGGTGCACGTGTCTTTCTGAAGGATGGTTTTGCCCAATATAGGCCCTGGAGTGGGACTGAGGGTCTTAGGCTCCCTTTGTCTGTGGTTCTGAAAGGAGCTGCGTGATGTCCTGCACTGTGGCTGTTAGCAGTTTCCATTCCCAGCCGCAGTGCAGGAGGGTTCCCCTTTCTCCACGCTGTCTCCTATATCTACCCTCCGTGGGTTTGGTAAGGACGGTTGGTTATAGTGCGGTGTGCGTTTCTCTAAGAATTCGGGAGGCTGGGGTCTTGTCAGGTCCTGGTTTTGTGTTTGTTGGTAAGTAAGAGCCAAATTAGCGTTTTGACATTGGCTTTGAAAGCCAGGCCCGTTTGGAATTCTTTTTCTGTCACCTGCTGCAGGATGTTTTTCGGGGGCGGGGGTCAGCTAGAGCCCCACAGGCTTCCTGAAGGGGGTACGCGCGAAGTTCTGGTTTTAAACTTGCTGTTCCAGTTAATGGCCACAAGGCGGCAGCACTTCCTCATGCCTCTATGGGGGAACCAAGGCAAGCAGCGCCTTAGCAAAGGGCATGTTCCTGGGTGGTGAACCCGAGAGCACAGTGCCGGAACACACACCCACGGCCTCGAGTGTCATCACTTCTTGCCCCTTATTCCTAGCCCCCGGTCATATCCGAACCCCCAGATAAGTGCTGTGCTGAGGCAGCTGTCCCACGTAGTTATCAGGAGCGATTCTAAGGAAGGGGGCTGGAAGTGGGAACCCCGCCACCAGCAGAGGTGGAAACAGGGACTGTTGGAAGCTCCTCCAGCCCAGAGCTTTTGGGTGCAAAAGGCTTAGTGTAGCTGTAGAAGGGCCCACTGGACGTGAAGCTTGTGGCGCCATCCAGAGGGGACCAGGCACTCCAGATCCCAGGGGTGGTGGTTATTTGCTGGCACCTCCTCCCCAGCTCTCCCAACTCAACCCAAGCTCAGCCTTGGGAACCCAGCCTCGTCAGGCTCCCGGGAAGTGACTCCTGCCCAGTCACGGAGCTGGAGGCAAATAAAGTAGCCGTTTGTTTTCGGTTTTATCCTTTCATATAATTTTTGCTTTCTATTGGGGTAGAGCTTACTTACACTATTGTGTTTGTTTGAGGTATACATCAAGCTGATTCAGTTCTAGACAAGGTATATCTGTCCTTTTCTGGATTCTCTTCCTATGGAACTTATGACAGTGTTGGTAGCGCTCCTTGTTCTACCCCACACGTCCTTGTTCTGTATGCTTTGTTTCTGTCTGTCTATCTGTGTATTTAGAAGCGTGTGTGGTTTATTCCCAACATTCTGCGTTATCCTTATCCCTGCCTCCACCCCTCCCCCAGCCCCTTCTTTTCCTTCGGTAACTCTGAGTTTGTTTTCCTAAGTCTGTGAGTTTGTTTCTGTTTGGTAAATTTGTTCATGTGTATCCAATTTAGGTTACACCTGTAAGTGATATCACAAACTATTTGTCTTTCTCTGACTTAGTTTGATCATCTCCAGGTCTGTCCGTGTTGCTTCAAATGACATGATTTCATTCTTTTTTTGGGGAAGTGAAAGTCGCTCAGTCGTGTCTCTTTGTGACCCCATGGACTATACAGTCCATAGAATTCTCCAGGCCAGAATACTGGAGTGGGTAGCCTTTCCCTCCTCCAGGGGATCTTTCCAACCCAAGGATTGAACCCAGGTCTCCCTCATTGAAGGCGATTTCTTTACCAGCTGAGCCACAGGGGAAACCCAAGAATACTGGAGTGGGTAGCCATTCCCTTCTCCAGCAGATTTTCCCGACCCAGGAATCGAACCAGGGTCTCCTGCATTGCAGGTGGATTTTTTGTGTAGCTGAGTAATAGTTCTTTGCATACATGGAGCACACCTTCAGTATCCATTTATCTTGGAGGGAAGTTTGGTTGCTTCCACGCTTTGTCTATTGTAAATAGTGCTGCAGTGAATGCTGGTGTGCATGTGTCTTTGTGAAGGATGTTTTGTCCGAATGTAGGCCCTGAAGTGGGATCGCAGGATCTTACACTAGTTTTGTATCTGGTTCTGAAAGGAGATGCATGATGTTCTGCTCTTAGCAGTTTCCAGCCCCAGCGGCTGGGTAGAAGGGTTCCCTTTTCTCCACAGCTTCTCCAGCATTTATTGTTTGTGGACTTGGTGAGGACTGGTGCCCAGCAAGTAAGTCTTTGTGATAGTGGTTTGCATTTCTCTAAGAATGAGGTTGGCTGAGGTTCTTTTCAAGTCCTAGTTTCGTGTTTTTTCCTAAGTGTGAGTCAGAATTGCTTTTTGAAATTGGCCCTGAAAGTCAGCCCTATTTGGATTCCTTTCTGTTACCTACCGCAAGATTTTTATCAGGGGTGGGTATCGTTTAAAACCTGTAGGCCTCCTGGTAACTCGAAGTTTTATGGCTGAGTGATAGTCCTTTACCTATATGTAGCATGTCCTCAGTCCGTTCATCTGTGGATGGACATTTTGGTTGCTCCCATGCCTTGGCAATTGTAAATGGTGCCATAGTTAAGGCTGGGGTGCACGTGTCTTTTTGAAAGATGCTTTTGTCCAGATATGGGCCCTGGAGTGGGATTGCAATGTCTTAAACATCTGGCTGCTTTGTCATTGTGAAAGGAGAGGTGGAGACAGGATGGCTATCGATCGGGACTCTTCCAGCCCAGAGCATCCACCATGTACTGGATGCAAAAGGCTTGGTGTAGGTCTGCAGGGATGTGAAGCTTGGGGTCCCATCTGGAGAACTAGGCCCTCCAGATCCAAGGGGGGCTTATTTGCTGTTGCGTCCTCTCCAGCTCCCCCAACTGACCAAAGTCCTGACCTGGGAACCAAATCTGCTCAGGCCCCAGGGAGGTGACTCCAGCCCTGTTCACTGAACCCAAGGAGCATAAAGTAACCGTTTGTCTTTGGTTTTATCCTTTCATGTAATTTTACTTTCTCTTAGAGTAGTGTTTTTTTTTGGGGGGGGGGATATGCATTTATTTTTAATTAAAAAAAATTTTTCCCCCAACATTTAAGGGCCTTGACTCATTCCGTCAATTCTCACACAGGTACAGCTGTCTGGACCTGGGGAGGAGGACTCACAACCTTCTCAGGACATGTTTCCTGTCCTCCCTCCATGGGGGACGTCAGCCTCCAAACCAAGGTCAGCCTGAGGAGTTTGTGCTTCTTCTAGCTTCAAGGGCCACAGCCGGAGAGCTCCTCCTCCTAACTCAAGGAGGACCTTCAGATCCTTGCGTCCCTCGGGATGGCCGGGGTGGCCTCTCCAGGCTCACCACACCTGGCACATCTGGATCACCTCCCTCAGGGCCTTCACCACGTCCATGTTCTTGTCCTTCATGGCCAAGGCGAGGAGAACGGCTCTGTTTCCAGCTTCTTGAGACACAGATGCCACCAGGTTCTTTGCAAAGACATGGACAAGAGGCTCATCCTTCCCGAGCAGGACTTGAGTGGTCAGCACAGGCTTGCCGATGTCACTAGTCACACTGCTGGGTTCCAGGGAGACCAGGGTACCCATCCTCCCCAACTGGGTCACCACTACCAGCATGTGACTGCTGAAGGCTGTGCAGACCACCTGAGTGGGGACTCCACACACCCCTGCAGTCTTCTGTTTGGATGTCACCAGTGGTTTACCTTCCATAGCTGAGTCTGCTCAATGGCACCGCGCGGTGCCCGGAAGTGACGCACTAGAGTAGTGTTGATTTACAATGTTGTGTTTATCTGATTCAACTCAGCATATACATGAAAATGTGCATTTTCAGAATCTCTTCCCATAGAGTTATGTCATAGAGTTATGACAGAGTGTTCAGTAGAGTTTCTTATTCTATCCCATACATCCATGTTCAGTATGCTTTGTATCAATGTATTAGAAGTGTATTTGCTTTATTCCCAAAATCCTATGTTATCTTTATCACTGCCTTCGCCCCTCCCCGAGCTGCTAATTTTCCATTGTAAATCTGAGTTTGTTTTCTCAGTTGTGAGTCTTACTCTGTTTGATAAATTCATTCATGTGTGTCCACTTTTAGATTCTATCTGTAAGTGATATCATATGCTATTTGTCTTTCTCTGACTTAGTTTCATCATCTCCACATCACCCACATTGCTGCAGATGCTATGATTTCATAATTTTTTGTTGCTGAGTAACAGTCCCTTGCATATGTAGCCCATCTTCAGTGTCCATCCATCTCTGGATGGAAATTTGTGTTTCTTCTACGCCATGGCAACTGTAAATAGTGCCGCAGTGAATGCTGGGGTGCACGTGTCTTTTTGAAGGATGGTTTTCCCTGCATATAGGCCCTGGAGTGGGACTGCAGGCTCTTAGGCTAGCTTTGTCTGTGGTTCTGAAGGGAGCTGCATGATGTTCTGCATTGTGGCTGTTAGCAGTTCCATCCCCAGCAGCAGCGCAGGGGGGTTCCCTTTTCCCCACACCGACTCCAGCACTCACTGTCTGCGGATCTGGTGAGGACTGTTACCAGATGACAGCTGGTGACATGGTTTGCATTTCTGTTAGTCTTAGGGAGGCAGAGGTCTTTTCAGTTTCAGACTTTGTGTTTTTTTCTAAGTGTGAGCCATATTTGCCTTTTGAAATTGGCCCTGAAAGTCGGCCCCACTTGGAATTCTTTCTGTATCACCTACCTCAGGATAATTCTTGGGGGTGCTTGTGGCATTTAGAGCATCACAGACCTCCTAAGGAAAAGGTGCCCTTATGCAGCTGTTTAAAGTCGTTGTTCCAGTTCACAGCCACAAGGCGGCAGCACTTGCCCACAGCTCCCATGGGGACACGCTAAGGCCTGAGCCTTAGCGAAAGGCCTGTTCCTGGGCTGTAAACTGAGGCCACCGCGCCACAACAGACACCCAAGGCCGCGAGTGTCGCCGATTCTCGCCCCTTATTCTTCCCCCCAGTCATGTCCCAGACTGCAGGTGAGTGCTGTCCTGAGGCACCTGTCCCATGTAGCTCTCAGGAACGACTTTAAGGAAGGAGGCTGAAGTGGGAACCCACCACCAGCAGAGGACGACTGCTGTATGCTCCTCCAGCCCAGAGCCTCAGCCACTTTTTGGGTGCAAAAGGCTGGGTGTAGCTATAGGAGGGCCTGCCTGGGTGTGAAGCCTGTGGTCCCATCCAGAGGGGACTAGTGACTCCAGAGCCAAGGGGGCGCTCATTTGCTGGCACATCACCCAACCCTGCTCAGGGTCCAGAAGGTGACTCCTGCCCAGGCCACGGAACCCAAGGGGAAAAAGTAGCCATTTGTTTTCTGTCTTATCCTTTCACGTTATTTTCATTTTCTGTTGGGGCAGAGCTGATTTACAGTGTTGTTGTTTGAGGTGTACAGCAAATTGATTCAGTCCTACACATACATGTATCTGTCCTTTTTGAGATTCTCTTCCCATGGAGCTTATGACAGACTGTTGGAGTTATTATAGAACTCCTTGTTCTGTCCTGTATGTGTTTATTCAGTACGACCTATTTCTATTTATGTGTTTAAAAGTGTGTGCAGTTTACTCCCAACATCCTGCGTATCCTTATCCCTGCCGTCACCCCTCCCCCAGCCCCTTCTTTTCCTTTGGGGACTCCGAGTTTGTTTTCTAAGTCTGTGTGTCTGTTTCTGTTTGGGAAATTTGTTCATGTGTATCCACTTTAGATTCCACCTGTAAGTGATATCATATGCTATTTGTCTTTCTCTGACTGAGTTTGATCAGCTCCAGGTCTATCCATATTGCAAATGGCATGATTCCATTCCTTTTTTATGGTTGAATAATATCCATTGCATACATGTAGCACACCCTAAGTATCTGTTCATCTCTGGAGGGAAGTTTTGATTGCTTCTGTGCTTTGTCTATTGTAAATAGTGCCGCAGTGAATCATGGGATTCTCGTGTCTTTTTGAAGGATGGTTTCCCCGAGTATAGGTCCTGAGTGGGATTGCAGGATCTTATGCTAGCTTTGTTCTTTGTTTGAAAGGAGCTTCATGATGTTCTGCATCGTGGCTGTTAGCAGTTTCCATTCCCAGCAGTAGCACTGGAGGCTTCTGTTTTCACCACACCCTCTCCCAGATTTATAGTCTGTGGATTTGTTGTGGCTGTGGTTTGCACGTCTCTGTGTATTATGGAGGCAGAGGTCATTTCGGGTCCGGGTTTTGTGCTTTTTTGTTATGTATGAGACAAATTTGCCCTTTGAAAATAGTCTGGAAAGTTGGCCCTATTCACGAGTCTTTCTTGATTACCCACTGTTGTATGCTTCTCCGGGAGCGGGCTCATTTAGAGCCTGTTGAACAAAATGTGCCCGTCCCCGCACTGTGCTCACTCATGTCTCATCTCTGCTGCCCGGTGGACTGTAGCCCACCAGGCTTCTCTGTCCCTGGGGTTTCCCAGGCAAGGATACTGGAGTGGCTGCCATTTCCTCCTCCAGGGAGCTTCCCGACCCAGGGATCGAACCCGCGTCTCTTGCGTCTCCTACGTTGGCAGAACCATCCACCAGTTGTGCCACCTGAAAGTGGAAGTTGCTCAGTTGTGTCTGACTCTTTGCGACCCCATGACTATACAGTCCATGGGATTCTCCAGGCCAGAATCCTGGAGTGGGCAGCCTTTCCCTCCTTCAGGGGATGTTCCCAACCCAGGGACCGAACCCAGGTCTCCCGCATTGCAGGCGGATTCCTTACCAGCTGAGCCACCAGTTCAGTTCAGTCACTCAGTCGTGTCTGACTCTTTGCAACCCCATGAATCGTAGCACGCCAGGCCTCCCTGTCCATCACCAACTCCCAGAGTTTACTCAAACTCATGTCCATCGAGTCGGTGATGCCATCCAGCCATCTCATCCTCTGTCGTCCCCTTCTCCTCCTGCCCCCAATCCCTCCCAGCATCAGGGTCTTTTCCAGTGAGTCAGCTCTTCGCCTGAGGTGGCCAAAGTATTGGGAGTTTCAGCTCGCCCCGGCTTTAATGTTGTTGTTCCAGCTGTCAGCCACGAGGTGGCAGCACTTCCTCACACCCACTCGGGGAGCTGGGCGACCCGAGCCTTACTTAGCACCAGGCGTGCTCCTGGGCTGTAAACTAGAGCACAGCGCCAGAGCAAACACCAGGGCCTCGAGTGTCATCACGTCTCGCCCCTTACTCTTCACTCCCAGTCATATCCGAGCCCCCGCCACAGTGCTGCTCTGAGGCCGCTGCCCGTGTAGCTGTGGGGGGACCCTAGGGAAGGAGGCTGGAAATGGAAACCCTGCCACGGGCAGACAGGAGACAGGACGGCTGCTGAAACATCTGCCGGCAAAGGGCATCAGACACTTCTCGAGCGGAAGGCCTGGTGTGGGTGTAGGAGGGCCTGCCTGGGTGTGAATCTGTGGTCCCACCCAGAGCGGACCAGGACCTCAGCTCCAGGGGGGCTCATTTACTGGCACCCCAGCCCCTCAAGCTGACGGAAGCCCAGCTTGGGGAAGCAAGTGTGCCCAGGCCCCAGGGCGCTGACTCCAGCCCTGGGCAGCAAAACCGAGGGGAGGAGCTGTTTGTTTTCGGCTTTATTCTTTCACGTTAATTGTATTTTCTGTTGGGGGGAGCTGATTTACAATGCTTGGTTTGTTTGAGGGGTACAGCAAGTTGATTCAGTTCTACACATACAGGTATGTATTCTTCTCCAGATTCTCTTCCCATAGAGCTTGTGACTGAGTGTTGGGTGGAGGTTCTTGTTCCACCGTGCACATCCCTGTTCAGCGTGCCCTGTCTGTATCTGTCTGTGCAGAAGCGTGTGCAGTTTATTCCCAGCACCCTGCATTGCCGCTGTTCCTGCCCTGCCCCTCCCCCGCCTCCTCCTCTTCCTTCGGTAACTGTGAGCTTGTTTTCAAAGCCAGGGAGTCTGTATCTGCCTGGTGAATTCGCTCATGTGCGTCATTTTCAGAGTCCACCTGTGAGTGCTATCATATGCTATTTGTCTTTCCCTGACTTAGTTTCATCATTTCCAGGTCCATCTGCATTGCTGCAAATGACATGATTTCCCTCTTTTAATGGCCGAGTCAGAGTCCATTGCAGACCTGTAGCACACCTCCAGTATCTGTTCATCTGCGGGTGGGAGTTTCAGTTGCTCCCATGCCTTGGCTGTGGCAAATTGTGCTGCAGTGACAGTTGAGGTGCACGTGTCTTTTTGAAGGGGGGTTTGTCCAAATATAAGCCCTGGAGTGGGATTTCAGGATGTTATGCTTGCTTTGTTCTTCATTCTGAAAGCAGCTACGTGATGTTCTGCATTGTGGCTGTTAGCGATTTCCATCCCCAGCAGCAGCGTAGGAAGGTTCCCTTTTCCCCACACCGACTCCAGCATTTACAGTTTGTTGATTTGCTGAGGCCTGGTGCCCATTGATAGCTCATTATAGTGGTTTGCACTGCGGTTTGCATTTGTATACTATGGTTTGCATTTCTCTAAGAATGAGGGAGGCTGGGGCGCTGTTCAGGTCCAGGTTCTGTTTTTTCCAGTGTGAGCCAAAATTGCCTTTTGAAATTGGCCCTGAAAGTCAGTCCCATTTGGAATTCTTTTCCTGTTACCTACTGCAAGCTATTTCTCGGGGGGTGGGGGTGGGGCGTGGCGGGTAGGCGAGGTGGGGTGGGTGGGTAGAGGAGGGGGGAGGGGAGTGGGGGAGGGGGGGGTGGGCGGCAGTAAGTCTGCGGGCCTCCTGAAGAAAATGTGCTCTTTAATCTGGTGTTAAAGTTGTTGTTCCAATGAACAGCCGCAAGGAGGCAGCACTTCCTCATGCCCCCACTCCTGAACTGGGGCAAGCAGAGCCTCGGTAAAAGGCATGTTCCGGATTATAAACTGGAGAGCAAGGTGCCAGAACACACACCCAGGGCCCTGAGCGTCGTTACATTTTGCCCCTTATTCTTCCTTCCGTAGACATAGCCCACACGCTGAGCGCTGTGCTGAGGCAGCTGTCCTGGACAGCTATCAGGAGCAGCTCTGAGGAAGAGGCTGAAGCGGAAGCCCCGCCGCCCGCGGACGCGGAGACTGTTTACAGCAGTTTCCATGTTGCCGGAAGTGGCGCGGTTTACTCCTTTTTATTGCTGACTTAGGGTCCGTTGTGTATACGTAGTACATCTCAGTATCCACTCGTCTGTGGACGGGCGTTCTGTTTGCTTCCATGTCTTTGCTGTTGTAAACAGTGCTTCAGTGAAGGTTGGTTCATGTGTCTTTTTGATGATGCTTTGCTTGGGCATAGACTTCAGAGTGGGACTGCAGGATTTTGTGCTAGCTCTGTTTGTCATTTTCAAAAGAACCTGAATGATGTTCTCCGAAGTGGCTGTTAGCAACATCCATTCCCAGCAGCAGCGTAGGAGGCTTTCCTTTTTTCCACACCTATTCCAGCATTTATTATTGGTAGATCTGGTTATGACTGGAATCTGGAATTAGATCATTATCGTTTTGATTTCCATTTCTCTAAGAACCAGGGAGGCTGAAGTTATTTTCAGGTACTTAAAAAAAAATTTTTTTTTAAGTGTGAGCTAAATTTGCCTCTTAAAATTGAGTTTTGAAAGTAGGCCCTGTTTGGATTTCTTTTTCTATTTCCTGCAGCTGGATTTTTCTTTCTGGTGGAGGTCATTTAAAAGCCACAGTTCAAAATAGAAAAAACAAACAAACAAAAAAATAAAAGCCACAGTTCAGTTCAGTCACTCAGCTGTGTCCGACTCTTTGTGACCCCCATGGACTGCAGCACACCAGGCCTCCCTGTCCATCACCAACTCCCGGAGTTTAGTCACACTCATGTCCGTCGAGTCGGTGATGCCATCCAACCATCCCATCCTATCGTCCCCTTCTCCTCCTGCCTTCAGTCTTTCCCAGCATCAGGGTCTTTTCCAATGAGTCGGTTCTTTGCATCAGGTGGCCAAAGTTAGAAGCCACAGGCCTTCTGTGAAAAGTGCCGGTCAGCTGCGGTTTTAAAGTTGTTGTTCCAGACAAGGGCCACAAGGCGGCAGCACTTCCTCTTGCCCCACTTGGCAAATGGGGGCCCCGAGTCTTGGCAGTGGTTGTGTTCCTGGGTTGTAAAGTAGAGAGACACCTAAGGCTTCAGGTGTCATTGCTTCTTGCCCCATCCTTCCCCCACCTCAGACATACCCCTACCCCCTCCACAGTGCTGCACTGAAGCAGCTGTCCCAAGTAGGTACGGTGGGGGCCCCGGAGGAAGGAGGCTGAAGTGGGCACCCTAGCACTGGCGGAGGTGGGGGCAGGGTGACTGCTGAAAGCTCTTGTTGGCCACAGTGTCCACCGCTTTGAGTGCAGGGGGGTTGACTTAGCAATAGGAGGACCTGCTTGGGGGGAAGCTCTGGCCCCATCCGGGGGGACCCGGGACCCAGGATCCAAGGTGGGGCTCGTTTGCTGGCCCACCCTCCCCAGCTCCTACTGATGGGCGGAAGCCCAGGCTCGGGGGCCAGCCCTGCTCAGGCCCCAGGGATGTGGCAGCAGCCCGGGTCTCCAGTGCCAAGGGGAATAACGTAGGCCTCTGTTCTCATTTTCATCTTTTCATGTAACTTGTATACTGGAGTACAGTGCGTTTACGGTGTTGTTCATTAGGTGTACTGCGGGCTGATTCAGTTACACATACACACGTGTCTGCTCCTTTCTGGGCAGTGTTCTCATATAGCTTATGACAGTGTTGAGTAGAGTTCCTTGTTCTATCCAGTAGGTCCTTTTCAGTATTCTGTTTATCTATCCATCCTATCTAAAACGGTGTATGGTTTAATTCCAACATCCTAAATTATCTCTACTGCTGCTGCTAAGTCACTTCAGTCGTGTCCGACCCTGTGCGACCCCATAGATGGCAGCCCACCAGGCTCCCCCGTCCCTGGGATTCTCCAGGCAAGAACACTGGAGTGGGTTGTCATTTTCTTCTCCAGCGCATGAAAGTGAAAAGCGAAAGTGATGTCACTCAGTCGTGTCTGACTCTTAGTGACCTCATGGACTGCAGCCTACCAGGCTCCTCTGTCCATGGGATTTTCCAGGCAAGAGTATTGGAGTGGGGTGCCATTGCCTTGTCCGTGAATTATCTCTACCTCCCTCCAAAATGCCCCTTCTTTCACTTTGGTAGCTCTTAAAAAAGTTTTCTAAATCTGTGAGACTGCTTCTGTTGATAAATTAGTTCATGTGTATCCACTTGTACACTCCCCCTGTAAGTGATAGCAAATGCTGTTTGTCTTTCTCTCTCTGAATTACTGTGATCATGTCCGGTCCATCCATGTTGCTGCAGATGGCATGGTTTTAGTCTTTTTTATGGCTGAGTACATAGTTCATTGAATATATGTAGCACATTTTCAGTCCACTAACCTAGACAACATATTAAAAACAGAGACAGTACTTTGACAACAAACGTCCATCTAGTCAAAGCCATGGTTTTTCCAGTGGTCATGTATGGGTGTGAGAGTTGGACTATAAAGAAAGTTGAGTGCTGAAGAATTGATGCTTTTGAACTGTGGTGTTGGAGAAGACTCTTGAGAGTCCCTTGGACTGCAAGGAGATCGAACCAGTTCATCCTAAAGGAGATCAGTCCTGGGTGTTCATTGGAAGGACTGACGCTGAAGCTGAAACTCCAATACTCTGGCCACCTGATGTGAAGAGCTGACTCATTGGAAAAGACCCTGATGCTGGGAAAGACTGAAGGTGGAAGGAGACGGGGACGACAGAAGATGAGATGGTTGGATGGCATCACTGACTCAATGGACATGGGTTTGGGTAAACTCTGGGAGTTGGTGATGGCCAGGGAGGCCGGGCGTGGTGCGGTCCATGGGGCCAGAAGAGCGGGACACGACTGACCTGCGGATGGATGTGTTTGTTCTTTCCATGCTTGGCTATTACTCACAGGGCCACGGTGGACTGCATGTGTCTCTTTGAAGATGATTTTGTCCAGATATGGGCCCCAGAGTGGGAATGCAGTATCTTAAGCTAGCTGTTTTGTCATTTTGAAAGGAACCTGCATCGGTCAGTTAGTTCAGTCACTCAGTTGTGTCCGACTCTTTGTGACCCCATGAACCGCAGCACGCCAGGCCTCCCTGTCCCTCACCAACTCCCAGAGTTTACTCAAACCCATGTCCATCGAGTCAGTGATGCCATCCAGCCATCTCATCCTCTGTCATCCCCTTCTCCTCCTGCCTTCAATCTTTTCCAGCATCAGGGTCTTTTCAAATGAGTCAACTCTTCACATCAGATGACCAAAGTATTAGAGTTTCAGCGTCAGTCCTTCCAATGAATATTCAGGACTGATTTCCTTTAGGATGGACTGGTTGGATCTCCTTGCAGTCCAAGGGACTCTCAAGAGTCTTCTCCAACACCACAGTTCAGAAACATCAATTCTTTGGCGCTCGGCTTTCTTTATAGTCCAACTCTCACATCCATACATGACCAGTGGAAAAACCATAGCTTTGACTAGACAAGACCTTTGTTGGCAAATTAATGTCTCTTCTTTTTAATATGCTGTCTAGGTTGGTCATAACTTTTCTTCCAAGGAGCAAGTGTCTTTTAATTTCATGGCTGCAGTCACCATCTGCAGTGATTTTGGAGCCCAAGAAAATAAAGTCGTCACTGTTTCCACTGTTTCCCCGTCTATTTGCCATGAAGTGATGGGACCAGATGCCATGATCTTAGTTTTCTGAATATTGAGCTTTAAGCCAACTTTTTCACTCTCCTCTTTCACTTTCATCAAGAGGCTCTTTAGTTCCTCACTTTCTGCCACAAGGGTGGTGTCATCTGCATATCTGACATTATTGATATTTCTCTGAGCAATCTTGATTCCAGCTTGTGCTTCCTCCAGCCCAGCGTTTCTTATGATGTACTCTGCATATAAGTTAAATAAGCAGGATGGCAATATACAGCCTTGACGTACTCCTTTCCCTATTTGGAACCAGTCTGTTGTTCCGTGTCCAGTTCTAACTGTTGCTTCCTGACCTGCATACATATTTCTCAAGAGGCAGGTCAGGTTGTCTGGTATTCCCATCTCTTTCAGAATTATCCAGAGTTTGTTGTGGTCCACACAATCAAAGGCTTTGGCATAGTCAATGAAGCAGAAGTAGATATTTTTCTGGAATTCTCTTGCTTTTTTAATGATCCAGCAGATGTTGGCAATTTGATCTCTGGTTCTTCTGCCTTTTCTAAATCCAGCTTGAACATCTGGAAGTTCAGAGTTCACGTACTGTTGAAGCCTGACTTGGAGAATTTTGAGCATTACTTTTGCTAGCATGTGAGATGAGTGCAATTGTGCGGTAGTTGGAGCATTCTTTGGCATTGCCTTTCTTTGGGATTGGAATGAAAACTGACCTTTTCCAGTCCTGTGGCCACTGCTGAGTTTTCCAAATTTGCTGGCATATTGAGTGCAGCACTTTCACAGCATCATCTTTGAAGATTTGAAATAGCTCAACTGGAATTCCATCACCTCCACTAGGGGTGCTCTCCATAGAGGCTGTTAGCAATAAATCGTGTTCATAAGCACCAGTTTTAAAGTTGTTGTTTTAGTTAATGGCCATAAGGCAGCGGCACTTCCTCATGTCCCAGTCGGTGAACTGGGGCAACCTGAGCCTTCGCAATGGTCCTGTTCCCTGGTTGAAGAGTATAAAGTGCCAGAAGAGACGCCCATTGCCTTCTTGTCATTCCTTCTTATCCCTTACTCTTCAGCCCTCAGACGGATCCCACCCACCTCCAGAGTGCTATGCAGAGACAGCTCTGCCTGTTAGTGTCAGGAGTGACTCTAAGGAAGGAGGCTGGAAGCGGGAACCCCACCCCCAGCAGAGGTGAAAATAGGGTGACTAATGGGAGCTCTTCCAGTCCAGGGCCACCACCAGTTACTGGGTGCAGCAGACGCGCTGCGGTCCCCGGAGGGCCTGAGCGGGTGTGGAGCCTGTGGTCCCATCTGGAGGGGACTGGCACCTCGGATCCGGGGGCTCCTCTGCTGGCACGTCGTCTCCAACTCCCGCACCCGATTAGAGTCCCACTTTGGGAGGCAAGCCCGCTCAGGCCCCATGGACGGGGCCAAAGTGCGAGGGAAAACGAGGCATCTGTGTTATCGTTCATGTGATTTTCATTTTCTGATAGAGTTGTTTTACCATGTTGTATTTATTTGAGGGGCACAGCAAGTTAATTCTATTATACATATACATGTATCTGGTTTTATTGGATTCTGATCTTATCTAGCTTATGACAGAGTTGAACAGAGCTCCTTGTTCTATCCCGTACATCCTTATTCATAGGCTTCCTTCTGTCTGTCAAATCTGGAAGTGTGTATGGCTCAATCCCAGTGTCCTAAACTATCTCTGCCCACCCCATGCTCTCCCTTTCCCTTGGGTAACTCTGAGTTTGTTGTCTGCGAGTCTGTGTCTGTCTGGTAAGTTACTTCATGTGTATCCATTTTTAGATTCCACCTCTAAGTGGTCTCACATGCCATTTGCATTTCTCTGTCCTACTTAGTGTGATCACCTTCAGGTCCATCAGTGTTGCTGCAATTCGCATGCTTTCCTTCTCTCTGTATGACTGATAGTCCCTGGAATATGCATCGCACATTGTATGAATCCATCCCTCTGGGGAAGGTCACTGTGGATGTCCAAGCCTTGGCTGTCTAAGCAGTGTGGTGTTGAACGTTCCGCTGCATGTGTTTTTTGGAAGGATGGTTTACCCGGATATAGGACCTGGAGTGGGGTTGCAGGATCTGACGCCAGCTCTGCTTTTGTTTTGTGAGGGACCTGCATGTGGTTCTCCATAGTGACTTTTTAGAGGTTTCCATTCCCAGCAGCAGTGTAGGAGGGTCCCCTTTTCTCCATGGGGGTCTCCATTTATTGTCGTAGATTCGCTGATGACTGGCGCCGGTGACCCTGGTTGTAGTTTTGGTTTGCATTTTTCCAGTATATCACCCGTGTGCTGCATCGTGGCCCCTTCTGCATGCATTTCCCTTAGTTTCCTAGGTCGTGTGTGAACAAGTGTGGACTGTCCCGATAACCCTGAGGTAAATCTGTCCAGCTGTATCGTTGCATTTGCCCTGAGTAGGGGTTAGTCCACTTACGGGCAAACAGTGAGATGAGGGTTGAAATGGGATTCAAGAGAAGGCATCCTTGAGGTCAAGCACAGTGAACCACTTGGCATCTCCAGGAATCTGGACTGATACACTGTAAGGATTGGCCATAGGGGGTGTATCAGGTCACTGCCTCATTCACTGCTCTGAGGTTTTGTACCGTTCGATATTCCCCATTTGGCCGAACAACAGGCAGAACAGGAGATTACAAGGAGACTGACAGGGTACTAAGAGGCCATGTTTTAAAAATTTATGAGAGGTTGTAAACCTTATTTTGCTTCCAACTTTATGCAGTCCTGTCTTTTGTTACGATAAGCAACTTCTGGCTTAAGGCTAATTTTTACAGGTTGGACACTTATAGCTTCCCCAGGAATTCCTTTGCCCCAAACTGCAGGGTTTACTGTGTGTAGAATATGGCTGGGAACAGGTCCTTGTTCTTCCAACTGATTTCTCAGGAAAGTGGCTGCTCGAGGCCTAACTGTACTATGGCTCCAAGGGAGACGGGAAGGTGTCTCCCCAGTAATGGGGCAGGACACCCCTGTTAGGAAAAACGTCGCGGGAGGAAAAAAGCCGCCTCTAAGGACCGGTGGTAAAGGCCTTTATTAAGCGTCGCTCTCGGGCAGAACTCCTGGGGGCGGGTGAGTGAGGAGACAAAGGGAGTCTGCAAGGTATGAGGGGTGGGGAGGGGTTTTATAGTCCGGGCCGGAGTCCAGGCCAGGTCTTTTCATATAAGGAAGAAAGCGCGGGCTACATCGGTGGTCAGTGTCCGAGGGCTCTATGTTGGTACCTGATTGGACCAGGCTGCAGGGGGCCAGCCCCTGGAAGTTTAGCCAGCCTCTGGAATTTGCCTTGCAGCACTTTCCCGGGGCATGCCCCGACTTTTCAACCCCGACACAACCAGAAAGGCACATGAGGTCAAACACTGTTCAGACTGAGTGGGTGAGTGAAAGTCACTCAGTTGTGTCTGACTCTTTGTGACCCCATGGAATTCTCCAGGCCAGAATACTGGAGTGGGTAGCCTTTCCCTTCTCCAGGGGATCGTCCCAACCCAGGGATCGAACCCAGGTCTCAGGAGACCTGGGTTCGATCCCTAGGTTGGGAAGATGGAGAAGGAAATGGCAACCCACTCCACTCTAGTACTCATGCTTGGAAAATTCCGTGGACGGAGGACACTCGTTCAAACTGAGAGGCCGAGTAAAGAGACGGGTGTGAGGCTTTCAGTGGACCTCGCTCATGGTACAGCTTTTGGAGGAAAGCGGCCCAACGTGAGAGGTCAGGACAGAGGAAGTGAGTCCTCTATCAACTGGAAAACTGATTTTCTTACCAGGCACATCAGGCACCACCCGGGGCTCCCCGCTGGAGACAGACACCTGCTGTGGGTGAGCCGCCGGAAGCCCTGGGCCACATCAGGTGTCGGTGTGGCCCTCTCAGGAACAAGACCCCTGCGCCCCTTCAGGACGGGGACAGCACCATTTGGAACAACCTTTCCGTCTGCAGGCCGGCAGGGGCTGAGGGGCTCCTTCAGGCACTTCAGGGCCTGCGGGCCGGGTGACTTGCATTTGAAGCATTTCCCTGGCTGGTCTTACCTCCTGACAGATGGTGAAACTTCCTTGCCCCTTTGGGTTGTCCTGAGGTCACAAGGCATGGCTGACAGCTATGACCATCAGTTTCACTTGACCCCTGGCCTCTATGTTTTCACATTGGGTTCTCTCTTCCTCCTCAGCTTATTCTCAATTATTAATACCCCAACCGACATCTCTAGGAGTTGGGGCATCAGGGTTTGTGGGCCTCATTTAACTTCTGGAGACTGTGCCTAAAATGAGAAGCAGACTGGCTGATGAGGTGTTGTCCCAGCTGTATTGAGTCTCAGGAGTAGATGCATCAGTATTTGTGAATATTCTAAAAGCCTGCACAAGGCATCCCTGAAAGAGGGCTGAATTTTTTTTTTCATCTTGGATCATTGCTTTAACCTTTTCATATTAACTGGCTTCTGACACACTTTCCCGCTCCTTCTATACACACTGAGTTGTGAGCTTCCTGGCTTCTGTTCCCCCCTGAAAGCTGCATTTCCAGTGGGGCGCCTGACTGGGACTCCGTCTCCACTCATAACAAAATGCCCAGGTTGGTCCCTTGCCAGGAGCCAGCATACAAGATCCCACCCATGACAAGGTCGTGAAGAGGAGACCTGACAAGCAAGGCAGATCAGGACTTCAGGGATTTCGAAAAGCTGCCCCGGTGCTCACCTTAAAGATGATCTCTGTCTTTCTGATGCTTGCTATATTAGACTACTCCCTAATTTCTGTGACACAGGTAGATGGCCTTCCCCGACCTCTCTCCAAACAGAATCAACTTAGAACTTTAATCAATATGTCCCCTGGACAGTGGTATCCTATAAGATTATCCAGGATGAAAGGAGTGTTTCAATTTAGACCCCTTTGCTGGCATTCTAGCCTGCTTGGCAAATGCGTACTAATGCACATGACTGCTCACAACACCTTAATCATAAACAGCATAAAGAACCTGATCACACAAAAGGCCCTAATAGGCACAGAGCCTTCGGGGGTGAGGAAGCCCTATTAGAGAACACAAAAATATTATTCTAAAAGTGGTTATTGGGTCAATGCTTGCTTTCTGTGTTTTTGCTCTTAATGTGCTGAGGTTGTGCAGTGGAAACTATTGTTAATATAGTTAAAGATTTAGAAAAATAAGAGTTTAGCCCTAGTGTGGAAACAATAAGATAATTGTTAATTTTAACCAGGAATTCTAAACAGGGGCTGCCTCACTGGACCTGCAGAGTCTTTGTGTGGTAAACCTTTTAGATAAATTTAACTGATAACTTCTGCAAAAGGACTGACCTTTGTGTTAACAGGATTGTATTTCTACTATGTTGCAACCTGCTGTACCATGAGACTGCAACTTTTCTGTTTTCTGTTAAGCTCAAGGCAAAATGGAACAATAAAGCATAGATTATGGAAAACAGCTTTGCATTCACCTAGGTCATAAAATGGCAATAGGCCCCAAGGCCAGAAGATAATGTAGAAAAATCTACTATGGAAAAAGATTCTCATAAACAAAGAAGTATGCAGAAAACATCCTGGTTTCGTGAAGGACAAGCTGATGTAATGTTAAACTAACTCTGTGTGCTTATCTTCCCCTTAGAAATGTACTAACTTAGGGTGTAAGAGCTACAGTGAAAAATAAAGCACCGCCAGACCTTGCTGCACACCCCAGTCTGATCTCTTTCTCTCTCTCTCTCTCACCAGCGCCGTTCATCCTGAGGGTACCCCTGGATCCTGCTGAGGCTGGACCCCAGCAGTCCCTGGCAAGCTGGTCAGCATATGCCCTGGACTGCTGCCCAGGGTCTCTGTTTTTCCTCAGGACCACAGCAAGTGGAGTGGACTGTTAGGACATCCTTCCAAGTTCAGTCACAGGCCAGAGTTAGAGCCGGAAACCCTTCAGCAAACTTACTAGAGTCCTCAGAGAACCGGCCCAGTCTCTGCATTGGGCTAAATCAGTTCAGGAGAAGGGCACATGTACTCTGATTGCCTCTTTGCTATTTACCACTTCCCTAAGAGAGCATGAGCTTCTCTGGTGGCTCAGACGGTAAAGAATCCACCTGCAATGCGGGAGACCCGGGTTCGATCCCTGGGTGGGGAAGATCCCCTGGAGGAGGGCATGGCAACCCACTCCAGCATTCTGGCCTGGAGAATTCAATGGACAGAGAAGCCTGGCAGGCTACACATGGGGTCGCAAGGAGTCGGACATGACTAAGTGACCAACACTTTCACTTTATCTTTAAGAGAGCATATTGCCCTGATCCTGGGTGATAGGATGTTCCACTACAAGTTACCCAGAGGACTAGTCTCTCCCCTCTGGGGTCACGGAGGGCATAAAGGGATGCAGGGAGCTGGAGTTTGGGACCCACCAGAAGGATCTGGGGAAGTAGGTGGCTCTGGAGAAGCAGGGGAGACTTGGTTTCCCCCACCCCTGAGAGCTGGGGAAGGTTAGAAGGAGATCATTCCCCAGGCTTTTGATTATAGCAACCTTGTAGAGCAGGGTTTTGGTAAAGAACTATGTGAGGCTGCCAGAGTTAATACCATGACGGGCGGCCTGGACCTAAGTTTTAGCTTCCCCCGAAATGGTAAGATTCCCTACCCCCATCAGGTAACCTGGAGCCAGCCAATCAATATGCGCCCAGTAAGAACAAAGGGAGAGCTGAAAAGCCCCCGAAAGTCTGTACCGATAGAATTACTTTGCAAACATGTAACCAATCCGCTTAAGCCAGCTACTAACCGCTTTTGCATATCTTATAAATTTGTGTACCAAGCTTGAGCCAGGGCTTTCTGACCCTGCACCACTGTGATGTTTGTGGCAGAAAGCCCTGGCTCGAGACAGTAATAAACTTCCCTTTTTTTGCGAGTTGCATTGTCTTGGAAGCCTTCTCTCTTCCCGCTCGGGGATTCGGACATCGGGCATAACATTTGGGGGCTCGTCCGGGATCCCTTGACAGGGAGAAGAGAACGCTTACAGGACAAAGGGGAAGGATAAATAATAACACCGGTGCTCAGGAAGCAGGGGGAGCAAGCCGGCGTAAGGCCGGGGCCAGCGGACGCGCTGGGCGGCAGCCGACTCCGAGAGAAGGTTTTTTTTATAAAGGGGGAGCAAGCCGGCGTAAGGCCAAGGCCAGCGGACGCGCTGGGGGGCAGCCGACTCCGCGGGAAGGAAAGTTCCTCTCCCGACCCCGAGCCTGGTGAACAGCGGACGTCATTCGGTAAGGTGAATCTGCTACCGGGAGGCAAGAAAATTCAGGGGGCCCGAAAACCCAGCGCTGTGTCGTCGGCCGACGTTTGTTTGTCCGTGTGTTTGTCTTTGGCTCTCCGTGTTTTTGTGTGTGTGTGCCGGCATTGTCTCTAGTCTCGTTCTCTTCTGGTGCATCGTTCTTTCTCACTTCTGACTTATTCTCTCTCTTCCTTACCGTTTATTCTTTGACCATGGGGCAGGGAGAATCTACCCCACTTTCTCTCATGACTGACCATTTTTCGGATGTCAGGGCCAGGGCCCATGACTTGTCTTTGCTAGTCAAAAAAGGTAAATTAATAACTCTTTGTTCTGCAGAGTGGCCCGCCTTTCAGGTTGGATGGCCTCCGGAAGGCACCTTTCAACCGTCCATCATACAGGCTGTGAAGGAGAAGATTATGGCTCCTGATCCCTGGGGCCATCCGAGTCAAGTCCCCTATGTCATGGTCTGGCAGGATCTAGTAGAAAATCCGCCTAAATGGTTAAAACCTTTTGTTTACAAACTTCCTAGTTCCTCCAGTTCACAGGTCCTGGTGATGGAGACCCCCCCGGAGGAAACCAAAAAGAAAGAGGACCCAAAACCAGTCCTTCAGGAATCATCTTATCCAAACCTGATAGATCTAGAAACGGAGATAAGGCCTCCGCCATATGTGCCCTCCTTGCAATCCCCTCCGAGGAGAGAAGCTCCCACAGGTGAACCGAGAGGATTAAGAGGGCCAACGGGAACCGACCGTGAGGGGGGACCGGCATTGGGGACCCGGGGGAAAACTAAGGGAGATAGGGGTAAGCAAGACCCTGGGGACCCAGAGTTACCTTCATCCACTGTTCAGGCGCTCCCCATCCGAGTGGGACCAACTAACCCGGACGGAGAGCGAACCTATCAGTACTGGCCCTTTTCCACGAGTGACCTGTACAATTGGAAGACCCAAAACCCTCCTTTCTCAGAGAAGCCCCAAGGCCTCATTGACCTCTTAGATTCCATTTTGTTTACTCATAATCCCACCTGGGATGATTGTCAGCAGCTGTTGCAGGTGCTCTTCACCACGGAAGAACGGGAGCGAATTCTGGCAGAGGCGCGGAAACGGGTACCAGGGGTCGACGGGAGGCCAACCGCCCAGCCTCATCTTGTGGACGAGGGGTTTCCTCTGTTGCGGCCTAACTGGGATTTTGAGCGGGTGGAAGGTAGGGAGCGTCTCCGAGTGTACCGCCAGACTCTAATGGCTGGCCTGCGGGCTGCAGCAAGAAAGCCGACAAATCTGGCAAAGGTAAATTTAGTAAGGCAAGAGCCCACTGAAAGCCCGGCAGCCTTCCTAGAGAGGCTGATGGAAGCTTTCAGGCAATATACACCTATGGACCCCCAGGCTGAGGAGTCACGCGCTGCAGTTTTGTTAGCGTTTGTGAATCAGGCAGCCCCAGATATTAGGAAGAAATTACAAAAGGTAGAGGGATTGGGAGAACAGACAATACAGGATTTACTGAAAATAGCTGAAAAGGTATTTAATAATAGGGAGACCCCAGAAGAAAGGGAAGAGCGAATTCGGCGGGAGGAAAGGGAATTAGCGGAAAAGATCAGGAAAGAAGATAGGGAACATAGGGCGAGGGAAAACCGGAAGAACCAGAAGGAGCTAGCCCAGATTCTTTTTGTGGGGTTAAAGGCCGGAACAGAATTGAGGGAACCTCGAGACCCCCGGACGGGAGAAAAAGAAAAACCAAAAAGGCAGGCCCTAAAGAAGGATCAGTGCACCTACTGCAAAGAACAGGGGCACTGGAAAAACGAGTGCCCTAAGAGGGACTCAAGGAGAGGAATGACCCAGAGAGAGAAAATCCCCCCCGGAACTCGAGTTCTATATGCGGGGGAAGACAGTGACTAGGGGAGTCGAGACTCGGCACCCCTCCCCGAGTCCTGGGTAACCATACATGTGGAGGGGAAACCCGTTGGCTTCATGGTGGATACTGGCGCCCAACACTCTGTTTTAAATCAAAAACTGGGACCAATGTCTAAGAAAGCCAGCTTAGTGCAAGGAGCCACGGGGACAAAAAGATATTGTTGGACCACAGAACGGAAAGTAAATCTAGGGACCCACCAGGTGTCCCATTCGTTTTTGGTGATACCAGAATGCCCAGCCCCTCTACTTGGAAGAGACTTGTTGACTAAAGTTAATGCTCAGATCCATTTTGACCCCGGGGGAATGTCAGTCACGGATGGACTTGGACAACCGATACATGTCTTGTCCCTAGCCTTAAGGGATGAATACAGACTTTTTGCGCCTAAGCCCTCAGAGACCATAGCACTAGATGTACAACCGTGGGTCCATAAATATCCATTGGCCTGGGCAGAAACAGCAGGAATGGGACTAGCTAAACAGAGACATCCGGTCGTCATCGAGCTAAAGGCCGAGGCAGTTCCTGTGAGGGTGAGACAGTACCCTATGAGCCAAGAAGCTCGGCAGGGGATCACTCCCCACATTCGACGGCTCATGGAGGCCGGAATTCTCAGGCGATGCCGATCCCCTTGGAACACCCCCTTACTGCCGGTGAAGAAGCTGGGGGGACAGATTACAGACCTGTCCAAGACCTGCAAGAAGTCAACAAACGGGTGAGTGACATACACCCAACTGTCCCTAACCCGTATACCCTCCTGAGCAGTTTACTGCCTGAGTACACTTGGTACACTGTGCTGGACTTGAACGATGCCTTTTTCAGCCTACCCCTGGCAGTCCAGAGCCAAGAGATATTTGCCTTTGAGTGGACTGAGGAGGAGGGCCAACCAGTAGTACAATTAACTTGGACCCGCCTCCCACAGGGGTTCAAGAACTCCCCTACCTTGTTTAATGAGGCTCTGAGTGAGGACCTCTACGAATATCGGGCTTGCCACCCAGAGGTCATTCTGCTACAATATGTAGATGACCTTATGTTGGCTGGAACCACAGAGGAAGCTTGCAGCCGTGCCACTGGGGACCTATTACAGACCCTAGGCATCTTGGGGTATCGCGCTAGCGCAAAGAAGGCACAAATAGCCCGGCAAGAGGTCACCTATTTGGGGTATAAGATCAGGCAGGGGCAAAGGTGGCTAACCCAGGCCATGAAAGAAACAATATTGCAGATACCAGAGCCCAAAAACCCCCGCCAGGTGAGAGAGTTTCTGGGGACTGTTGGATATTGCAGACTGTGGATTATGGGGTCTGCTGAGAAGGCCCGGCCCTTATATGAGGGAAGTAAAGAGACCCCAAAGTGGACTTGGACTGAGCCAATGAAACAGGCTTTCCAGACACTCAGACGGGCCCTACTAGAAGCCCCAGCCCTTGCCCTGCCTAACCCAAATAAGCCATTCCAGCTGTTCATAGATGAAAAGCAAGGAATAGGAAAGGGGGTCTTGACTCAACAATGGGGACCATGGAAGCGGCCGGTAGCATACCTTTCGAAGCGATTAGACCCGGTGGCCGCTGGGTGGCCCCCTTGCCTTCGCATCATTGCAGCTACAGCCCTCCTCGTCCGCGACGCTGACAAGTTGACGTATGGACAGCAACTCTCGGTTTACACCCCCCACGCCGTGGAAGGGGTTTTAAAGCAGCCGCCGGGTAAGTGGATCTCCAATGCCCGCTTGACACACTACCAGGCCTTGCTGCTCGATGCCCCACGGGTGCGTTTTCAGACCCCTTGCTTCCTAAATCCGGCCACGCTCCTACCCAACCCAGAGAAGGACAGCCCTCTCCATGATTGCAGTGAGATACTGGCTGAGGCCCTGGCGGCACGAAAAGACTTAACTGATGTACCCCTAAGCAACAGTGAGCTAGTATGGTTCACCGATGGGAGCAATTATGTGAAAGATGGGCAAAGGAAGGCGGGAGCAGCCATAGTTGATGATTCAGGGCAGACGATATGGGCTGAGACACTACCCCCAAACACTTCTGCACAAAAAGCAGAATTGATTGCCCTAATACAGGCTCTGGAGCAAGCCAAAGGGAAGAGAGTCACCATTTTTACTGACAGCCGATATGCTTTCAGCACTGCCCATATTCAAGGTCCCATATACCAAGAAAGGGGATTTCGGACAGCTGAGGGAAAAGAGGTCAAAAATCTGCCTGAGATTCGCAGGCTTTTGGAAGCTGTCCAGCTGCCCCGGGCAGTAGCGATAGTACATGTCCCCGGTCACCAGAAGGGAGAAGACCCTAAGGCGCTGGGCAATCGTGCTGCTGATGCGGCCGCTCGAGAAGCGGCTAGCCAGGACTATGCCGCCCCCATATTAGCCGTGGGACTTCCACCCCCTGGTATGGGGACCTTGCCACCAGTTCCCGAATATTCCCTCCCCGATCTCGCCTGGATCAACAAGGATACCACCCTCCAGAAAGATGACCAAGATGGATGGTACCGAGACCAAAACAACAACCTGATCTTGCCTGCCTCCCTGGGTCGTCACCTGTGTGAACACCTGCACACAACTACACACTTGGGAGAAAAAAAGACCCTAACGCTTCTCCAGATGGCCTGCCTGAGGTTCCCTCGTCAAAATGTAACTGTACGAGAGATAATTCAAGCCTGCAAAGCGTGCCAGCTGATGAGGGCAGAGAAGAAGCAGCACTCGGGAACGAGGTACCGAGGGGAAAAGCCAGGGCAACATTGGGAGATAGATTTCACCGAGGTAAGGCCAGGCAAGTATGGGTACCGCTATCTGTTGGTACTGGTAGATACCTTCTCGGGGTGGGTGGAAGCTTTCCCCACTAAGGGAGAGACAGCAATAGTGGTTGCTAAAAAGATCTTAGAGGAGATAGTGCCTAGGTATGGGCTGCCAGTGACTATGGGCTCTGATAATGGACCTGCCTTTGTGAGCCAGATTGTACAAGGGCTGGCCCAAGCTCTGGGGACGAAATGGAAGTTACATTGCGAATATAATCCCCAGAGCTCAGGACAGGTTGAGAGAATGAATCGGACCTTAAAAGAAACTTTGACAAAGTTGGCAATAGAGACTGGCGGGGACTGGGTGACTCTCCTCCCCTTTGCACTCTTTCGGGCACGTAACACCCCTTATAAGCTGAATCTTACTCCTTTTGAGATTCTGTATGGAAGACCCCCTCCTGTGTATCCTATTTTCGAAGGAAAATGTCTGCCACCCCCTACTTTGGGACAATTCCAGCAAACTCTGATAGCATTAAGTAAGGTGCATAACCATGTTTGGAAATTGATTCGAGAGATACATGAGGGCCAAAACAAGAGGGCCCTCCCCTCACATAATATTGGCCCAGGTGATTGGGTTTGGGTAAAACGACACCAATCTAAAGTATTAGAACCTAGATGGAAAGGCCCTTATGTTGTTCTCCTTACCACTCCTACCGCTGTCAAGGTCGACGGGATTGGACCCTGGGTTCATTGCAATCACGTGCGGCAAGCCACATCGGAAGAACAGGAAAAAGCGCGAGCAGAATGGAAGGCGAGTCCTCACCCGTCAAATCCTTTGAAACTGAAACTCGTCCGCTGGGAGACCTCCTAATTCTCCTGCTGATGGCAGCTCTCATCGACCCAGGAGCGACCAGTCATAACCCCCATCAACCTGCTAAGATCACATGGAAACTCAACGACGGGCAAACTCATGAGCTGCTCAATGAGACCTCAGGAATCCACCCTCCAAACACCTGGTGGCCGGACCTGAACTTCGACCTCTCAAGCCTCTTCGCAAAGCAGGACGGTCTCCATGATAAGTACTATAGGGATGGGATAAAAAACCATAGGTTGGGGTTTTGGGCTTGCCCGGGCTATGTAAAAAATAACTGGAAAACCTGTGGTGGCATAGAAAGCTATTATTGCAGGAGCTGGAGTTGTGTGACCTCTTGTGATGGACCCCAGAGGTGGGATGTCGGAAACAGAGATCTAGTTAGCTTCACCTTCAAGGACCGTAGACACCAGGGGCCTCAGGTACGAGTACGATTTAACCAGGAACGGGTGAAGAAAGAAAACCGCTGGACCTCAGGACTGACTTGGGGTTTTCAGCTTCACGTAAATTGGCCCGGCCCCTACCCAGGCGAGCTTTTAATCATTAAACAGGTTATTGAGCCGGTGCAGGTACATAGTTTAGGCCGCAATCTGGTCAAAGCATTACAGGGGCACAAGGCGACCCCCAAGCCAACCCCCTTCAGACCAAGCTTGCCAGGAACATTTAACATCTCCTCTACCCCGAGCCTCAGAGGCAAACTGACAGAAACCCCTGGCCCTCTGGCTGTTACCATTAGCTCAGCAATTCAGGACCCCCTATGGGCCTTAGTGAATGCAGCCTTTACGGTCTTAAACCATACCAACCCTAATGCAACCCAGTCCTGTTGGCTTTGTTATAATCTTCACCCCCCCTTCTATGAGGCCATAGGCCTCAATGTCTCTTACCACTTATCTTCAGGCCAGAACCCACCCCCATGCCGATGGGAAGAACGCAAGGTTGGCCTCACAATGAATGAAGTTTGGGGACAGGGACTCTGTTTGGGCACAGTGCCACATGATAAAACTTCCCTCTGTGCCCGGACTATTAGTAACCTACGCTTATATGGCAAAAATTGGATTGTGCCAGAGGTTGGGGGCTGGTGGATTTGTTCACATACTGGGCTAACCCCATGTTTAAATGTGAAGGTTTTTAACCAGAGTCAAGAATTCTGTGTTCTGGTTGCTGTAATGCCAAAAATCTTATACCACTCTGAAGAGGTTATGTACTCACATTGGGACCGAGAATTGCCAAGACAAAAGAGAGAGCCAATCAGTGCGATCACCATGGCAGCCTTGTTCAGTCTTGGGCTGGCAGGAGCAGGGACAGGAATAGCTTCACTATCTCTGCAAGGCCAAGGGTTTTCTTCCCTACGAGCCGCCATAGATGAAGATATAACTCGCATAGAAGAATCAATCAGCCACTTAGAGAAGTCTCTGACTTCCTTGTCTGAGGTGGTCTTGCAGAATAGGAGAGGATTGGACTTGATTTTTCTCCAACAGGGTGGGGTCTGCGCGGCTCTGGGAGAAGAATGTTGTTTCTATGCAGACCATACAGGAGTGGTAAGAGAATCTATGGCAAAAGTAAGAGAAGGGCTGGCGCAACGAAAGAGGGAACGGGAGGCCCAGCAGGGATGGTTTGAGTCTTGGTTTCAACGCTCCCCCTGGCTGACCACCTTAGTTTCCACCCTCCTGGGCCCGCTTATAGTGCTATTATTAACACTCACATTTGGCCCTTGTATTTTAAACCGGCTAATGTCATTTATTAAAGAACGTCTAAATACCATTCAGATTATGGTATTGAGGCAGCAATATCAGATGGTAGCCCAGGATGAAGAGAAGGATTCCTCTACAGGAACAAGAAGACAGGGGGGAATGTGAGGCTGCCAGGGTTAATACCATGACGGGCGGCCTGGACCTAAGTTTTAGCTTCCCCCGAAATGGTAAGATTCCCTACCCCCATCAGGTAACCTGGAGCCAGCCAATCAATATGCGCCCAGTAAGAACAAAGGGAGAGCTGAAAAGCCCGCGAAAGTCTGTACCGATAGAATTACTTTGCAAACATGTAACCAATCCGCTTAAGCCAGCTACTAACCGCTTTTGCATATCTTATAAATTTGTGTACCAAGCTTGAGCCAGGGCTTTCTGACCCTGCACCACTGTGATGTTTGTGGCAGAAAGCCCTGGCTCGAGACAGTAATAAACTTCCCTTTTTGCGAGTTGCATTGTCTTGGAAGCCTTCTCTCTTCCCGCTCGGGGATTCGGACATCGGGCATAACAAACTACAAATGCCTGAACATAGGGAACCTCAGTCCATTCTCTCATCTTGGGACAGTAAAATCCAGCTGCAAGAAGGTATTAGAATTGAGAGAAAGTGAAAGTGTTAGTCACTCAGTTGTGTCCAGCTCTTTGCGACCCCATGGACTATAGCCTGCCAGGCTCCTCTGTCCATGGAATTCTCCAGGCCAGAATACTGGAGTGGGTTGCCATTTCCTCCTCCAGGGGATCTTGACCCAGGGATTGAACCTGCGTCTCCTGCATTGGCAGGTGGATTCTTTACCACTGAGCCACCTGGGAAGCCTAAAACAGAGAGATGAATGATGAAAACTTACAGACGCAGAGAGGACGTCTTTAGGGTGAGGGGAAGGCAGTGTGGGGTGAGGACATAGAGGGGGGCATAGAGGGAGGAGGGACAGGAGGAGTGAGACGGAGGCAGAGGCAGGAAAACAGGTCGGAGGACAGGAACGGCCAGACCCAGCCACAACATGGGAGGAGGCTTGCACGTCTTTCAGAAGCTGCCGTCGGGGAGAGCCCACTGGACTGGGGTCTGCGCGGTGTCAGTGAACCCCCCACCTCTGCGTCGCCTGGCAGGGGAGCCACGCCAGCCAGAGCGGGCAGGGCTCACAGGCTCAGAGAGTGATGCTGTGGCTGCCCGATGCCCACTCTCTGGAGGAGAGGATGGAGGAGAGGGAGAGGGGCAGAGGGGAGGGCAGAGTGTCTCCTGAAGGAGACTCCCGCGGGCCCGGGGCCAGGAAGGCCGCCTCACCAAACGTGGCGATGAAGAACAATGTGTCCAGGCGGCCACTCGTCACCTGCGGGGAGGCTGCGCCCGGGGCCCCAGAGGTGCCCGATGCCCTCCCTGGAAGGGGACAGGTGCCCCACGATGGGCGTCGCCAAGGCTGACTCCAGCCAGGGCTCTTGGCCTTCCCGTCACGGGACACTGACAGAGGCCGGCAGGAAGTTTGGGTGGGGCTTTACCGGGGCCTACTGCGGTGGGAAGGCTGAGGCCATGGAACAGGCCCCCAGCCTGCTCTCCCAGGGGGCCGCTGGTCCCGTGTTGGGGGAGCCAGGGGGCGGCTTAGGGGGTCGCCTGCCTCTGGGGGACACGCACTGTACTTGTCTGCTCTTGACACCCTGTTTTTGATCTCAGCTCTCCAGAGTGTCAGGGTTTGGGGGTCTTTTTTGGTATCTTTTTGTCCAGAATTTGCCCATTGCCCCCTGCACAGTTATTTTTAGCCCCTTATGGTTTCCTTGTGTTTCGTTCCTCAAGGAGACCTCTGTCCGGGTGCCAGCCTGTCTCACTGTTATTACCACCACGAACCGGTCTGGGGGTAGCTGCTGTTGTCATTTGACCTCTGTGCACCCTTGACCTCCTGAGGCCACAGGGGGGCCATGCTGACACCCTCACCAGCTTGACCCCCTTGAGGTCACGTTTTCCTATCCACTCCTCTGGGTGGTCCGCTCCCCCGATGACAAGTCTTTGTCTCCGCAGGGCACCCGTCAGCGGCCTCTTCCTTCCCCAGGCCTGGCCATCCTGGACCCACTCTTCAGGCTGCCTTGTACCCAGAAGCCAGGCCCGCCCTGAGGCTGGTCCTCAGCACAGTGGAAGCCAGGCTTGTGCTAACATTACCCGGTCTGTTGTCCTGAGCAAGATGACCTGAAGCCACTGCCCCCCAGGCCTCCAGCTGTCCCCATGCCAGGACGCCCCCGAATCGCAGGGTTCCCCGCTCAGCCCTGCTCTCCCTCCACTGCCCCATGCGCTGCCCCGCCTTTTGTCTCTCTCAGTAACCTCAGCAACCCGCGGAGCACAGGAGGCCTCCCCCGCTGAGCCCCAGCTGCAGACGAGAGGTGCCGGTGTCGGCCCAGACAACCTGCACTCACTGCTCAAAGCGGTTTTCGGGGTGTGGAATCTCCAGTTTTGAGGCAGGCACAGGCAATCCTCAGGGGTTTTGTTAGGCTGGAGGCAGGAAGAATGGGGCAAATGCCGGAAGACACTAGACCAGATCCAGGGAAGCGGAAGGAAGTGACCCTGGATCCTGGCAAGATGATGTCTCAACTGCCAGCCACCAGTGACAGAGGGAAGCTCGGTTCCTCTGAAGTTCAGAAAGCAATCCAGGCGGGAGCTGTGAACGGGCAGAACTCCATCCAAGGCTTCTAAGTAGGGGTTTCAACTTCTGGGCAGCTCTGCCCAAATTCACCTCCCTGTTAGCATGAGGCTCATTTACTTTTTAAAAAGCAGATGATGCTACTCCTTATTTAAAGCCCCGCTGTGGCTTCTCACAAAAAAGCAAGAGGATTGCTTTCAGAACTTCAGAGGGACCGAGCTTCCCTCTGTCTGTCACTGGTGGCTGGTTCCAGAAAAACATCTATTTCTGCTTTATTGATTATGCCAAAGCCTTTGACTGTGTGGATCACAATAAACTGTGGAAAATTCTGAAAGAGATGGGAATACCAGACCACCAGACCTGCCTCTTGAGAAACCTGTATGCAGGTCAGGAAGCAACAGTTAGAACTGGACATGGAACAACAGACTGGTTCCAAATAGGAAAAGGAGTACGTCAAGGCTGTATATGGTCACCCTGCTTATTTAACTTATATGCAGAGTACATCATGAGAAACGCTGGGCTGGAGGAAGCACAAGCTGGAATCAAGATTGCCCCAGAGGAATATCAATAACCTCAGATATGCAGATGACACCACCCTTGTGGCAGAAAGTGAAGAGGAACTAAAAAGCCTCTTGATGAAAGTGAAAGAGGAGAGTGAAAAAGTTGGTTTAAAGCTCAACATTCAGAAAACTAAGATCATGGCATCTGGTCCCATCACTTCATGGCAAATAGATGGGGAAACAGTGGAAACAATGGTTGACTTTATTTCTCTGGGCTCCAAAATCACTGCAGATGGTGACTGCAGCCATGAAATTAAAAGACGCTTACTCCTTGGAAGGAAAGTTATGACCAACCTAGATAGCATATTAAAAAGCAGAGACATTACTTTGCCAACAAAGGTCCATCTGGTCAAGGCTATGGTTTTTGCAGTGGTCATGTATGGATGTGAGAGTTGGACTATAAAGAAAGCTGAGCACGGAAGAATTGATGCTGTTGAACTGTGGTGTTGGAGAAGACTCTTGAGAGTCCCTTGGACAGCAAGGAGATTCAACCAGTCCATCCTGAAAGAGATCAGTCCTGGGTGTTCATTGGAAGGACTGATGTTGAAGCTGAAACTCTAATACTTTGGCCACCTGATGCGAAGAGATGACTCATTGGAGAAGACCCTGATGCTGGGAAAGATTGAGGGCAGGAGAAGAGGATGACAGGGGATGAGATGGTTGGATGGCATCACCGACTTGATGGACATGGGTTTGGGTGGACTCCTGGAGTTGGTGATGGACAGGGAGGCCTGGCGTACTGTGGTTCATGGGGTCGCAAAGAGTCGGACACGACTGAGCGACTGAACTGAACTGTGGCTTCTCATATTTTCTCATAGGAACAGGCCCGCTGGTACCGGCACTTCCAGCCTCACGGAGCCTGTCCTCTGCTCCGAGTGTCTGCTCCCAGATATTCCACCAACATGTAAAGACTCCAAGGGCAGAAGGCCCCGTCACAGCGTCCTCTTGTTCCCCAGCGTGTCCGGGCAGCGCCTTCGCTCCCTTGGTGCTCACGACGTCTTTTTGGCATGAATGAATGTCTCCACGTCCACTGCCACGATTCATGTCAAGAGCCACAGTCCTGACGTCTCCTGGCCTTTACGCTCCCGTAAGTTCTCCTGTGCCCATCTCTGGGTTCTTTCGCGAGTCTAACCTTTGGAGGTGTGCCTTGGCTTGTGTGTTGCATTTTAACATCCTGACTGCCCTTTTAAAACCGGGAGAGGGTGGGCTCTCCTTTAGTCAAACGTGTCGCACATGGCACGATTCAGTGAGTGTCCGGGGCAGAGGGTGGCCGCTCTTTGGAGTAGGAGGAGGGCGGACCTGCGGAGAAGATGGTCACCAGCACCCAGCCGAGAGCTGGGACACAGGGCGCAGGGGCCCCGCCGTGTTCCCCTGACCGCGCTCAGCACCATGAGCTTCCTCCTCCAAGACACCAGAGCTCGGGCCCGATGGAGTCGGAAGACGGTCACGTGGAGACCAGGTCCCGAGAGTCCACTGTCCCTCGGCCAGCGGGACCTGGCTTCAGATAAGGGGTTGAGCCAGACACGGCCCAGGAGGGCACAGCGCCCTGACTGCCCACACCAGCTGCCCAGCTGGGAACAGGGCTGTGTGTCGGTCACTCAGCTGAAGAGATGAGGACGGACTGTACCCGAGAGGTTAGAACGTGAGAGGAGACGGCAGGGCCGCCGGGGTGAACCTCCAGCGACACCACACCGAGCCGAGCCTCCTGGGGCCTCAGGACCCTGGTCTCACATCTCAGAGTTGCTAAGCTCTGTCCCCGTCTGACCAGTCCTGAGACCAACAGGAGAGTGAGGCCAATTCCACTCAGCCAGGCCAGCTTTATACCATGAAGAGGATCCCAACTTTGGATTTACAGAGCATGAAACAATGTGGAAAAGTTAAAATACTTAAGCACTCTAGTTAGGAAAAAGGTATCTGTGGAAATGGAAAACAAATGTCTAATTAAAATCAGTGGAGTAAAGGTCACAGGGCCAGGTATGTGGATGTGGGTCTTGGAGTCAAGACAGTAGTTTGTTGTGCAAACTGTCTGTCCCTCTTGGCCTGCAGCTCACCAGTGAAAAGACAGCCCCTGCTCCCAGCCTGCTCTGAGGTTGGTGCACACAGCCCTATGTCCAGGCAAAGAACTCATCTTTAGGAGGAGGTTCCTCTAAAACCAGTCTGCTGTATGAGAATCCCAGGGCACTTAGAAAAGAAGACATGATGAGCTCTGATCTGGATTTCTAGGGCCTTGGGAGCAAACAGCTCATGGAAGGACAGTCACCCTTTTGGTCATCTGTGCAGCTATAAAGGCGGTTATGTTGAACTTTCTCAAAGCACTGTAATTTGCTAATTTATAGTAGTAATAACCTTGGCATTCTCTGCACTTTTTCCAATGGTTTTTCTGTCTTTATTAGCCTTTTTTTAAGGTTCCATCATGTGAGCAGTGACTGTCAGATATGCGCTCTTGTTGGGAACACAGGCTAAGGGCACAGCACAGCAGCTGGCTGCTGCCCAGGGTGACGGAGCTATCCTCCTTGTTGTGCTGTGGACCGTGTCCACTTTCATGGGTTATGGTGGTGTTCCACCATAAACAAATGTCAGCGACCAAGGAATGCATGAAAAACCTCCATTTTTACTTCAGAGAATTCTATTCTCCAGACCTGTAAAATGCTATACAAATTAACACAGTTTTTAGATTTTAATTTTACAAAATTTGCTGTGCACACACACACACACACACACACACACACTCTCCCCACCCCATCTGTCCTGGTGTACACACACGCACACACAGTCCCCCACCCCATCTATTCTGGTGCACACGCACACACACACAGTCCCCCACCCCATCTGTCCTGGTGGCATTTGCCCCTGCACGCTCTCTTTTCCATGGATTACGTTCTAGCTGTGGTACATCTTTACCATAGTTTGTTCAATGATTCTCTTACCAATGGTCATTCATATTGTTTCCTTTTTTTGTCCTTACCAAAAAATACAATATACATTGATAAATATACAGTTTAAGGTGCTGGCACTTTTTTTCTTAGGGATGGATTCCCAAAAGCAAGTCTGCTGGGTTGGCCCTTGAACAACAGGGGATAAAGGCACAGACCTTCAGTGTAGTTGCAATCCCAAGTATAACTTAAGTCGGTCCTTTGTATTCAAGGTTCTGCATCCACAGATTCAACCAACAGAGGACTGGAGTACATACTCACTGAAAAAAATCTGTGGATAAACGGACCTGCATATTTTAAACCAGTGCTGTCCAAGGGTCAACGGGATGTATGTTCTTGATGTTAAAAGACAGAGTCATAATTATCTCCAAGGAGGCTGTCACAATTTATATTTCTAACAGCAGTGTATGAAGTGACCCTCTTCCGCGGCTTCCTTGCCATTAGATGACAGTTTAGAAAGACAAGACTTACTGGACTATGGATATTCTGACAGATTTGTTCAGAAAATCACTCATGTTCATATACAGTCACAGCACATCACCAAAAATAACAAGAAAGAAAGGCCAGTTACAGCAGCCATTTGCTGAATCAACACATGATCTGTGATGAATAAGGAAAGGAACTTGTGTATTTGAAATGAGGCCTAAAATGGTATCTGAGTTATGCAAAAATAAGAAATTTTTTAGGTTAATAAAGTGTTTGTGAGTCTTTAAAAGAAAGATAACTTACATAAGTCAGATTCCATAGGGAAATGCTTTTGGTTGATGACAGACTCATGGAAGCAGAATTATCTCCTTTAAGTAGAATTCTGCAGAAGTTTATTTCTAAAGTGGACTATGCATATGGAGGTTTTAAAAAGCAATATGACATTTATTGACAGTTACTTAAAATAAATTATTTCTCTAAGTCTCTGAAATGTGACACTTGAACTACACACGCATCCTATTTGTTGCAAGACAATGTATAAAATATTAAGAGAAATAGGGAAACACAGAAAAATACAAGTGGTTCCTGGGTTATACAGTATTTTGGTAAGACATGCATTTGTACGTAAACACCCCAGTGAAACACAGGCACGCGACCGGTGCGGCTTTGTTTACAGCCCGTGCTCCGTGCTGCACACTGCCTCCTTTTCACTCTCTTCAGTTTCCCAGTTATCTCACACTTGCCTACTTATGTGTCAGTAATACTTCTGGGAAGTCTTCAGCAAACCCAGAAGGCTAAACTGTCTTCTGTTGACTGACGAGGCAACTCAGTAACAGTGTGCCCACAAGAGGAGATAACGTGTGCTCTCTGGAATGCATCCTGGATTGTAAGGTACTGAAAAATACGTGACGCTCAGGATGGAAAATTGTGTTTGGATGTCCTAATTATTAGGAAAAGAATGTCAAACTCTCAGTGTCTGTTAAATTTACATGTGCAGATCTAAAATACATCATTTTTTGTGTGTGTGTGTGGCATATTCTTGCACATAACCACTGAATCCGTAGAGTACTGTCTTTAGCTCCTTTATGCGGCCCAGAATACTTCATTACTGAATAATTCACTCAGGATTTCTAAAAGCTCACTGTAATACAGGTGAGTTTGTCTATTTACAGTTGGATGTATTCTAGTACATATTGTTTACCTGGGTAGCATACCTAACTGTTGGTACAATATTGTTCTTAGGGGACCCCGTTTTTACACATTTGAGTTGACAGATTGCAGTAAGAGTTCCCATGCTCCTTCAGCACCTTGGTGAGGTTCCTCGCTGTGGGACGGGTTCTCCTTGGCACAGGTGGGCTGCAGTGTCAGGGTCTGTCCCCAGTGTGAACTCTCTGATGGACACTGAGTCGGGACTTCCTGCTGAAGGCTTTCCCACACTCAGCACACTCATACGGTTTCTCTCCCGTGTGGATTCGCAAATGTAATCTAAGAGTTGACCTCTGGCTGAAAGTTTTTCCGCACTCAGTGCATTCATAGGGTTTTTCTCCAGTGTGAGTTCTCATGTGTATAATGAGTTGTGAGTTCTGGATAAAGGATTTTCCACATTCGCTGCACTCATAGCGTTTCTCCCCTGTGTGAATTTTCTGGTGTATAATGAGATTGGATTTCTTGAAGAAGGTTTTTGCGCATTCATTACACTCATAGGGTCGTTCTCCAGTATGAATTCTCTGGTGTGTGGTAAGTTCAAATTTCTGGGCAAATGTCTTGCCGCACTCGCTGCATTCATAGGGCTTCTTCTCCATATGTGCTCTCTGGTGTACAATGAGGTTTGACTGATGGGTGAATGCTTTTCCACATTCCAGACATTCAAAGGGTTTCTCCCCAGTATGAATTCTCTGATGTTTAATGAGGTTTGCTTTATGGGAGAAGGTTTTCTTACACACATTACATTCGTAAGGCTTTTCTCCAGTATGTATTCTTTTATGACTAATGAGGAGCGATTTAAACGAGAAAGCCTTGTCACAATAATTACAGATAAACGGCTGCACCAAGTTCCTAATTTTCTGGTGTTTAAAAATGGCTTCTTTATGGCTGAAGGCTTTCCCACTTTTATTATATTCTGAGTATTCCACTGCAGGATGGGTTTTCTCTTGTTTCAGATAGAAGAGTGCTTTTCCAAATCCATTACAGTCATCTGCTTTCTTTCTTATATAGTTCCTATTGCTAGTAAGTAAGTCTGAATTATATCTCAAAGTTTTTTCATATAAGTCATATTTATAGGGTACTTGTCTTAAAGAAACAAAGTCTGCACTAAGGTTAAATGTTTTTCCAAAGAGATTATTATCTCTTTCTTCGATTGTGGTTTGGTCCTTAAAGATTACAAGCGGTCTCGCCTGCTCATCTGGGCTTCTGTGGTCCGTCTCCATCTGGTCATCAGCCTTCCATACCTCTAGGAAAGAGCACATGAAATACTGTCAACCTTTCCACCATAATGTTACAGAATGTGAAGCTTCACAAATGCTCCACTGCAGGGCTGTCTTTTTCTTTAGTTTGGGACCCAGTCTTTCAGTATAAAAAAGTCCCCAGTTCCAAGGTTTGCTAGCTCTTAAACAATGAAAGAAAAAGACAAAGCCTGTGGCAAAATGGACACAGACAACACCCCAGATTACAAAACGGCCTTAAAAGTGGGTAAAGTGAAATAAAAACAACTGATGTGGGAAGGCTGGCAATTCCAGAGACAAATGAGACTTGGTGTCCTCAAGGACACCAGCTGACACAGAACAAGATATTAAGTAGATGTTAAGGGAAAAAACCAGACAGATCTAAGTTGAGCAGCCAATGCTGAGACTCTTAACTGTGGTCGGATGGGTGCCACATCAACACACTCAAGGCTCTTTCCCCTTTCCTCTCCTCTGTTCCTCTAGCAAGTTTACCAGTAACTCCTAAAGGCAACATTCTCACAGGTTTGCAGACAGAATCCTATGCGGAGCTCCAAATCTCCAAAGTCAGACTTTTGCAAGTTGGAAGGCAAAATCCAGAAACTCATATATTCTGTAGAAAATATAAAAGGGATCCAAGATCCTTTTGACAGAATCACTCAATGCTACTGCTGGGTGCACTATTTTTTTCAATCAAAGTTGTTGGAGAAAGTGTTTCTATCATTATATCTTATTTTTCTCCTTTCATGTGTTTAATTTCTTTCTCAAACCAGTCTAAGTCCCTGCTTTTATTCCAAGGAATCCCAAGGATCACCTATGCTGTGCGACCCTTTACTCCCATCTCTGTGTTACTGGGTATTCCTGACCCTCGGGGTCCTGAGGCCATCTGTGTCACTCTTGTACTGAAAAATGTGTATTTCCCTTGAGGCTATATTCCAATTCCCATGACCTACAATACAGAAGTCACCATTCTGGCTAGATGACAATACTAATGAAAGAGAAACTAATCGTGAAACAAAGGTTTAAAACATGCTAGGAAAGAATCAAGGCTTGAGTACGAGAGGCGAATAGATATAAAAATGAAACAGGAAAAAAGCTAAGCAGGAAGAGACTGATGTTTGGAGGCATGACTCAAGATATGAGGTGCACAAGTCATCTGTCCTCAGCTTTCTCTAAAGGTTTAGGGATTTGAAAAACAGATTCCTAAACAATACTTCAAAGGTACCAACCCATTCATAATCTCTAGGATATCACTTCCACTGGCTTCTATAAGATTCTCCTTCCCACCTTCCACATTTTTCCTAGTATGTTCCTTTTTTTGGGGGGGGGGGGGCAGAATTTGGCTTACAATGGGTCTGAGTGATGCACGGGGGATCTAGTTCCCTGACCAGGGAGTGAACCCGGACCCCTTGAATTGGGAACGTGAAGTCTTGGCCACTGGACCACCAGAGAAGTCCCTCCCTAGAAAGTTCTGACTGGAAATTCTAACTCTGATACCCACAACTATTCTTACTGACCCAACTTGAAAATCTGGTTTGATAATATTAGAGACCTTGATAATGGAACATCACTCCTAACTGTTTGGACTTGTGAAAGTCTGAAAATAAAGGCGGCAGAACTTCAGATTCTGTACTACCTCAGCTTTAATACATGAAGCTTGAGACCAAAACCACCTAGTAATTCAGAAGCTTGTAATCTTGGGTAACTGAGAGAGGACCGAAACCTTGAATTATACCCGAAAGCTGTCCTTACCCACTGACAGTAAGTTGCTGTAATTCTCCAGCATCACGTCCATGTAGAGGATCCTCTGAGAGGGGTCCAGTTGCTCCCATTCCTCCTGGGTGAAGTCCACAGTCACATCGGTGAATGAAACTGATCCCTGAAATGGCATATTGCTATTTATTCTGATATGATCAGCATTTGGTGATGCAGGAAGGACACATAAAAACATACTTTATGTTGTAAAAGAATCATCTTTAAAATTTACATATGACACCAACTGTAAAATTTCATTGTTTTGTCATGCCTCCAAAAATACCTTTATAATAGTTAAAGCATTTATTCAGATTCCCATAAATCCCAGCGCTGTTATGTTTGGCAGACATTCAGATTAAATATTAATGTGCAGTATTTAATGCTACCAGTTAGTGGTGTTGCTCGTATACGCATTACTTTCGAGGTCTCAAACTAGACAATATTTAAAGAGTTAAAGCTCTGAATATTTAAAGGCAGAATATGAAATTCCAATTACAAGATAAACTATGAAGCATGGGTAAAGATCTCTCTACCACATCCACACCATGAAAAAGGCAGAAAAGTAAAAACTAACACATGAGACTACAAACTAAAAGGCTTCTGCCCAGCAGAGGAAACCGCCAACAGACGGAAACCTCGTCAGACACGAGCTGCAAATAATCTACCAAATGACAGGAGATACTTGCAAGTCACGCATCTGATGAGGGGTGAATTTAGCAGAAAAAAACGCCAATATGATTAAAAAAACAGGCAGAGGAAACAGACATTTTTCTGAAGACATACAAATGGCCAACAGGTACATGAGGTGTTCAGAATCACTATTCATCAGGGAAATGCGAATCAAAATCACAGTGAAATAGCCATTCTTACAGGTGTGGTGCCTATATATATATACAATATATATATATGTATATAAAGACATAACTATTTGCATATCCTTTACATTATACACGGCACTTTAAGTTACCTCAGTTCAGTTCAGTTGCTCAGTCGTGTCCGACTCTTTGCGACCCCATGAACCGCAGCACGCCCGGCCTCCCTGTCCATCACCAACTCCCGGAGTCCACCCACACCCACTGAGTCGGTGATGCCATCCAACCATCTCATCCTCTGTCGTCCCCTTCTCCTCCTGCCTTCAATCTTTCCCAGCATCAGGGTCTTTTCAAATGAGTCAGCTCTTTGCATCAAGTGGCCAAAGTATTGGAGTTTCAGCTTCAGCATCAGTCCTTCCAATGAACACCCAGGACTGATCTCCTTTAGGATGGACTGGTTGGATCTCTTTGCAGTCCAAGGGACTCTCAAGAGTCTTCTCCAACACCACAGTTCAAAAGCATCAATTCTTCGGCGCTCAGCTTTCTTTTATAGTCCAACTCACATCCATTCATGACCACTGGAAAAATCATAGCCTTGACTAGATGGACCTTTGCTGGCAAAGTAATGTCTCTGCTTTTTAATATGCTGTCTAGGTTGGTCATAACTTTCCTTCCAAGGAGTAAGCGTCTTTTAATTTCATGGCTGCAATCACCATCTGCAGTGATTTTGGAGCACGAAAAAATAAACTCAGTCACTGTTTCCATTGTTTCCCCATCTATTTGCCATGAAGTGATGGGACCAGATGCCATGATCTTAGTTTTCTGAATGTTGAGCTTTAAACCAACTTTTTCACTCTCCTCTTTCATCAAGAGGCTCTTCAGTTCTTCTTCACTTTCTGCCATAAGGGTGGTGTCATCTGCATATCTGAGGTTATTGATATTCCTCTGGGCAATCTTGATTCCAGCTTGTGCTTCTTCCAGCCCAGCGTTTCTCATGATGTACCCTGCATATAAGTTAAATAAGCAGGGTGACAATCTACAGCCTTGACGTACTCCTTTTCCTATTTGGAACCAGTTTGTTGTTCCATGTCCAGTTCTAACTGTTGCTTCCGGACCTGCATACAGGTTTCTCAAGAGGCAGGTCAGGTTGTCTGGTATTCCCATCTCTTTCAGAATTTTCCACAGTTTATTGTGACCCACACAGTTAAAGGCTTTGGCATAGTCAATAAAGCAGAAATAGATGTCTTTCTGGAACTAAACTTGCTTTTTCGATGATCCAGCAGATGTTGGCAATTTGACCTCTGGTTCCTCTGCCTTTTCTAAAACCAGCTTGAACATCTGGAAGTTCACAGTTCACGTATTGCTGAAGCCTGGCTTGGAGAATTTTGAGCATTACTTTACTAGCATGTGAGATGAGTGCAATTGTACGGTAGTTTGAGCATTCTTTGGGATTGCCTTTCTTTGGGATTGGAATGAAAACTGACGTTTTCCACTCCTGTGGCCACTGCTGAGTTTTCGAAATTTGCTGGCATATTGAGTGCACTCCCCTTCCCCACCTGGCGTGAGGCAGGCGGGCAAGGTGGGCATGCACACACCGAACTCCACCAGCTGGCTGGCTGGCACATGCGCATGCATGGAGTTGTGGCATATGGGATCTAGTTCCCTGACCAGGAATTGAACCTGGGCCCCCGGCACTGGGAGTGTGGAGTCTTAGCCACTGGACCGCCAGGGGAAGGAGAGTGCCGCAGAAGCACGGAGGCTTCGACGGACAGTGCAGAAGCTTAGCAGCCGAGAGGAGCTTCAGTTATCTAGAGATGATTTAAAGTATATGGGAGGATGTATGTGGGTTAGATGCAAATACCACGCCTTTTATATAAAGAACTCGAGCATCTGTAGACTTTGGTATCTAAGGGGGGTCCTGGAACCAACTCCCCGAGGATACTGAGAGATGATTTATCACCGTGTTTATTTCAGTATAATTTACAAAAACCAAATATGCAAACAACCTGAGTATCCACTGATGGAATATCATTCAGCCATAAAGAAGAATGGAATCTTGCCATTTGTGACAACATGGACCTTATGCTACATGAAATAAGTCAGATAAAGATTTATGGTCTCAATTATGTGTACAATCTAAAAAACAAAAATCAGCACAACCATGTAGATACAGCGAACAGACTGGCTGCCAGACGCTAGATGGTAGAAGTAGGAAAGTTAGGTAAAAGGGGCCAAAAGGTACAAATTTCCCCTTAGAAAGTAAGTCAGATAATGTACAGCAGGGTGACTGTGGTAATAATATTGTATTGCATGCCTGAAAGTTGCTGAGAACAGATCTTAAAAGTTCTTAGACTCAGGAAGTTATGTGTGTATGCTCAGTTGTACCCGACTCTCTGCAGCCCCATGGACTGTAGCCCGCCAGGCTCCTCTGCCCATGGGGTTTTCCAAGCAAGAAAAAGAGTGGGTTGCCATTTTCTCTTCCAGGGGATCTTCCCGACCTAGGGATCGAACCTGCGTCTCTTGCGTCTCCTGCATTGACAGGCAGATTCTTTACCTCTAGTGCCACCTGGGAAGCCCAGGAAAACTTATAGGAAGTAAGAAAAAAAAAAGAGATAAAGATCCGAACACTACAAATGACCTAGTCATATTGCACAAATTTTCAGGTAGCCCAGAAGTATTGTCTTACAACATCCTGCAGGAATCTTTACCGTGCGGCCTGGGAGCAGAGAATGCTGGTGGCAGGCATCGATGCCTAGGATCAATATCACTGAGGTCAACAAGCAAGATTTTCCCAGTAGTAAGTATTTATTCCTGTTTTCAGATCACTTCTGAAATTCGTTACAAAAACAGGAACACTGGTTAATTTCCCAAGGAATAAATTGAGTACAGAGGACCAAGATCAGTCTTCACCCTTAGAGGCAAGCTGTAGAGCCCTCGAGTCTAACCTTCGCTTCCTTTCACTGCATCTCAGCTGCTACCAACGCTTCCTAACTCTGATTTCCTGTCTCTTCGTATTCTCATCTACTCCACATTATAAACTAGCATGGTTTTTCTAAAGTATAGCTCTAATTATAGGATCAGCTGGATCCTATAGAAACGTCATCCATTATCTCTTAAACTAGTGACTAGCCCAGCGTTCAACACATTTCAAACTCCTCCTCCACCCTCCTTCCCCTGACTCCTCTCTCTGCACAGATCCTCCCACTTGGATCAGGTCACAGATGGCCTAGATGGGACCTTCCATAATTTGAGTCCCTCCTCTTTTAAATCCTGGAGGACTTTGGTTGTATTTCTCATGTGGCATGTATTTCAATCTGCTTTCTTAAAAAAACAAACAAACAAACAAACAAAAAAAACACCTTATTTCTCTTACTGTCCCCATTAGATGTTATGATTTTTTAGACCAGAAATTGTTATCTCTGTATTTCTGTTAGCACGAACTACATGAGCACAAGTTAGGTACTCAAAGAAAATAACTTTGTATGAGTTAGAAAACTAGAGCTGTTTCTCTTTAGAAACAAAAGGAGACAAACATAGTATTTCAGGTTCATTTTTGATATAAATTTCTCAGGGCTGAGGTACACTGACTCAAAGATCTTCCTTCTCCATGAAACCCTCAACTTCTGTAGGTAACTTCACTGCAGACAGAGACAGAGGGAGGAAATCTGCCGGAGGTCCCCAAACCATGCAGCTGCGTGGGCTGAGAGCAGGTAGGAGGCTAGTGTGCCTTCAGAGCAGACGCCCACTGGAGGTCTCCCGCCCAGTTGGGGGCTTCGGCATCTGAGATGGCCTTGAGGTGGGGCTGCTGTAACCTCAGGGAGTGCCCAGAGAGAAGGAGCTGCTCAGCATGTGCTTCTGACTCTCTGGCCCAAACTGGCTGCTTCACAGAGGGGACAGAATCTTGCTGGCAGGACCCCACTGGGCACCTACAGCCTGACCAACAGGCACAGAGCCTGGACACTGCGGGAGGCTGGTTGTGCTCCGACGGCGCATTCTCGCACCAGAGGCAAGACTCTGGGCTCAGAAACTTACTGCTTGAGTCCTGGGCTGACAGCCGGAGGCCTGTGTGAGAGGACCTGGAACACGGAGCGTGTGGCTGTGACAGGGCGTGCGGAAGATCGGGTGCTGTTTGAAGGATGGGCTAGTGCCCTCCCTCTCCAGAGTTCCCCCAAACTTCACTCTTTCCTTTTCATCTGAGCCTCTTCCTCCTGTCCACACACCTGTGACCTCAGGAGAAGGGTCTCACTTCTGTATCACTTGAAAGATCCGTAAGCACAGAATATGTGCCCGAGCTATGTTCGGTGCGGGGACAAACACGAAGCTCCTAACGTGTGAAGCTGCAGGTCTCGGGGCGCTCTTGGTACTACAGGTCGGGGGCGGGGGGCGCTCAGCCACAGACAGTCCAGCCTTGGGGCCCGAGCCCACTGTGGCTCCAGGGATGTGACACCTGCCGGGATCAGTGAGGTCTAAGGGAATGCAGCAGGCGTGTCTCTGTTTCTGAATTTAATTTTGGTTTTACACTGGTGAGTAGTTCACTTAAGATGTCACGTTCGCTAAGACTTCCCAGGAGGTCCAGTGGTTAAGATTTCGGCTTCCAGTGCAGGGGTGCGGTGCGACCCCTGATTGGGGAGCTAAGACCCCACACACCTTGCTGCCAAAAAAAAAAAAAAAAAAAAACCCACCAAAACATTAAAAAAGCAAGACTGTAACAAATTCAATAAAGATTTAAAAAATGGTCCATACCAAAAAAAAAATTTTTTTTTTAATGTTGTGGTTAAGTATTTAGCAACTCGATTCACTAACATATGTACATATTCCTGTGCTATACAGTAGATGCTTAATGATCTCTTTTCTAGGGTGTATATGATAATTCCAACCCCCTAATTTATCCCTCTCCTCAACCCTTCCCCTTTGGTAACTGTAAGTTTGCTTTCTACATCTGAGATTGTGTTTTGTAAATTATTTCATTTGTAGCAATTTTTAGATTCCACTGGGCTTCTCTGATAGCTCAGTTGGTAAAGAATCCACCTTCAATGCAGGAAACCCCAGTTTGATTCCTGGGCCGGGAAGATCCCCTGGAGAGGCTACCCACTCCAGTATTCTGGGGCTTCCTTTGTGGCTCAGCTGGTAAAGAATCTGCCCACAATGTGGGAAACCTGGGTTCGATCCCTGGGTTGGGAAGATCCCCTGGAGGAGGGAAAGGCTACCCACTCCAGTATTCTGGCCTGGAGAATTCCATGGCCTGTACAGTCCATGGGGTCACAAAGAGCTGGACATGACTGAGCTACTTTCACTTAGATTCCACCTGTAAGTGGTATCATATTTGCCTTTATATGTTTGACTGACTTCACTATTATCTCTAAGTCCATCTGTGTTGCTGAAAATGGCATTATTTTATTTTATGGCTGCAGAATATTTCTACCACATCTTTATCCATTCATCTGTCAATGGACATTTTGCTACTGTAAACAGTGCTGCAGGGAATCTTGTGAGCATGTGCCTTTTCGAAGTGTGGTTTTCCCTGGACAGACACCCAGGAGTGGAACTACTGAATCGTCTGGCAGGTCTGTTTTTAGATTGTAAAGAAACCTCCATACTAATCTCCACAGTGACTGTTACCAAGTTTATATTCCCAACAGTGGCTTAGGAGGGATCCCTTTCTCCATGGCCTTTCCAGCATTTCTTGTTTGTAGACTGTGATGATGGCCATTCTGACTGCTGTGAGGGGATACCTCACTGGAGTATTGATTTGTATTTCCCCAATAATTAGCAATGCTGAGGAGCTTTTCATGAGTAAAATTTACCTTTTGAACTTGGGTTCCTGAAAGCCTACCCTATTTGAAGTCGTTTGTGATTATCTACCCAAGACATTTTTTGAGGGCCCCTGTCATTTACAGCTCCAAAGGTCTGGTGATTATGAAGTGCCCCTAAGCACTGACTTTAAAGCTGTTTTTTAATAAGAAATGGCCAGAAGGTGGCAGGGTTTCTTCTTGCCCGGTTCTGGTTACTCAGGGAATGTGAGCCTGAGGGAGGGAAGGCCCCGTTCCTTGGTTACAAATTAGAGTGGGACGCGCCTGACCAGACACCCAAGGGCCTGTGTCTCCTCCCTCTTGCCCCTCATCCTCCAGACAGAGCCCGAGCCCTGAAACCTCCTGTTGTGGGTGCTGTCATCGGAGGCGGGCGGCTCCGACGGGGCAGGCTGGAGATGGTCACCCCCCACAGGAGAGGTGGCGATGAGGTGACCTTTCAGATCTCTTCCAGGCCAAAAGGGCCACCGTCCTTTGGTTGCCCAAGTCCTGTTTTGGCTGCCCCTGCACTTGGAAGACTGTGGTTCCACGCAGAGGGGACCAGGCACGACGGGTCAAAGGCGACACGTTTCTTGGTACATCCGCCCCAGCACCCTGAGTTTCATGACAGTCCAGCCTTGGGACCCAAGTCTGCTCAGGCACCAGGGATGTGACACAGCCTTGGTGAACGGGGCCCAAGGGAATATAGTAGGCATTTCTGTTTTTCTCTTTGAATAACCATTTGTATTTTAAACTGGGGAATACTGTTTGTTCTGTGTACACCAACCTGACTCACATATTGACAGGTGCCTACATTCTCAGTTTTGGACTTTTTTCCATCTAGGTAAGTACAGTTTGAGTACAGTAGGTCCCTGTCCATTAGCTCTTCTCCATATACAAGAATGTATGTATATTCCAGCCTCCTAGCTTGTCCGTCGGCCCCATCTTTCCCCTCTGGTAATGATAAGTTTGTTTTCTATAGCTGTGACTCTTTCTTGTTGGTAAATTAGTTCATGACTACCAAGTTTTACACTCAACCTATGAATGACACCTTACGCGTGCCTTCTGAGTGTGACTTACATCACTCAGCAGCAGCATCTCCAGGTCCTTCCGTGCTGCTGCCAATGGCATCACTGGCTCACGAGCCAGTAGTGTTCCACTGGCTTTATCTGTTCACCTACCAGTGGACACTTTGGTGCTTCCACGCTTGGCAGCCGTCAGTAGTGTTACAGTGGGACTTCCTGGTGGTCCAGGGGCTCAGACTCTGAGCTCCTAATGCAGGGGGTCCCGATTTGATCCCCAGCCAAGGAGCTAGACCCCACATGCTGCAGTGGAGACTGAGGATGCCTTGTGCCACAACTAAGATCTGGGGCAGCCAAATACATAAATACTTCCTAGCAACAGTGCTACAGAGAACCTAGGGTGCGTGTCTCTTCCAGTTGTGCTTTCCCTAGACACAGGTCTGGGAACGGAATTCCTGAATCATCTGGCAGCTCTATTCTTAGAATTTCTTTAAGATTATTTTTTTATGTGGATTATCCTTAAAGCCTTTATTGAATTTGTTACAATCATCTTCTGTGTAATGTTTTGGTTGTTACTGCCACCAGGCATCTGGAATCCCAGCTTCCCGACAAGAGATCAAAGCCTCATCCTCTACATTGGAAAGCGAAGCCTGAATCATCGAACCACCAGTGAAGTACCTCTTCTAAGATTTTTAAGGAACCCCCACACTGATCTTCCTAGAGGCTGTTACCACTGACATGGCCACCAGAAGCCGGGGGTTTCCCTTTTAACCTCTCCCACTCCTGTATTTCTTCTTTGTAATTTCTGTGAGGAGGGCCGCTCTGAATGGTGCCATAGGGGCAGCTCATTGTATTGCTGACTGGCATTTACCCCCAAATTAGTGATGTTACAAATCTTTTCATTTTCTTAATTTCTTAAACAATGTGAGTAAAATTTAACTCTTGAAACTGGTTTCTTAAGTCTTTCTCTATTTGAAGTCGTTTTCAATTACCGACAGTATTTTTGTGAGGGCACCTGTCATTTAAGGCACGGCAGACCTAGTACACAGAAGTGCCCGTAAGCACCAGTATGAGAGTTGCTGCTAGGAAAAATGGCCAGAAGGCTGCAGAATTTCCTTCAGCCCGTTTTGCGGTCTCAGGAAAAGTGAGCCATAGAGAAAGTCTTGTTTGTGACATGGAAATCAGAGTGGAACACACCTGACCAAACAACCACCGGCTTGAGGCTCACTATGTCCTCCTCGATACTGTCATCCCTGAGTAACTTGCAATCCCGGGAAAACCACCTGTTAGGACCCTGTGAGCAGGAGGTGGAACCAGAGGAAGGATGGAGGTGGGAACCCCTGTGAAAGGACCCGTGGAGATGAGGTAACATTCCAGTTTTATTGGAAGAAAGACAGTTCACCATGATTCCGGTGTCCAAGGACAGCCTTAGCTGTAGAAGGACATTAATGGACAACAGTATGTGGTAGCGAGCACAGGAAACAGCCAGCGCATCCAATGGGGGGCATTGTTGGTGCATCCTCCCAGCTCCCTCAACAGAAGGACAGACTGCAGCAAGGAAGAGTGACGGTGTTATGAGTCCGGACAAAATGGAGTCTTCAGCATACTTCTTTTTAACTTAATAAATACTTTTACAATACCGAATACATGACTTTAAAGGTTCTGATAAGTTCAAGACCAACTTGATTAGAACTCCATATATAACTAAATAAATTTCTTCTATCTAAAACTAAAAACAATGTAAAACTATTATATTTCCATGAAAAAAAGTTACATGGAAAGGAGAAAATGAAGAAAAAATGACCACTCTCGTCCACCCGGGCCTCGGTGACCTGGGTGGTGTCATAGCCCTGGGGACCCAGCAGCCTAGATCTATGGGCTGGACACTGCGGGGCTTGGGGCACCAAGGAGGGCTGCTGGGACATGAACCCCTCGCTGCCTCTACAGCGCCTGGGCCCCTCTGGAGCAGACCACAGCTGACCAGTCAGGCACACTGGCACCTACACCCGGCTACTGCACCCCCAACATCCCGGACACCTGGGCTGGCAGCACTTTGGAGAGGTCCCCCTGTCTCCATTTCTCCTGGGAGGGGGGTCCCCAAGTTCAACTTCTTACAGTCTCTCCACCTATGTAGGAAACAGCCTCAAAACAGGACTTTTCTGGGTCTCAGATGGCTCTTGCCGTCTCAGACCCAGGGGGAGGGGGTGGGAGGGTGGTTGTGAGAGAAAAGGGGCGCGGAGGAAGGACACTCAGGCTCTCCGGCGATTCCTCGGCGGTCTGCACGCTCCCTGACGACCCAGGAACGCCACACCGGCTCGGGTTCTGGGTGCCCATCGCGCAGACCGCGGCTGGCGGAAGTGCTGCCGCCCTGTGGCCGCTTCCGGGAACAACACCGCTGAACCAGGGGCGAACAGGTGCTTCCCGGACAGAGGCCTGCGGAATGCTGATGGAACCCGCCCTTGAGAAACACCCTGGCGTAGCTCAGAGAGACAGGATTCAAAACAGGCCCGACTTTCAAAAACCAAATACAAACGGTAGATTTTCCTCACACTTAATGGAAACCAACTATCCGCACCTTGAAACAATCTCTGCCTCCCTAATTCTTAAGAGATTGCCAAGCAAACCTACAGCCAACTATCATCAGGCAGCCCTCACCAGCAAATCAGAATAAATTCTGGAGACCTGCAGGGAGAGAAGGGAACCCTCCTCCGCTGCTCCTGGTAATGGAAATTGCGACCAGCCACAATGGAGAACCTCATGCAGGTTCCTTGAAAACAAAACGAGCACCTACCAGGAGATCCTGCAAGCCCTCAGCAGGCCCTCTATCTGGGAAATGCATCCTTCGAAACAACACAGGCACCCCACACTTCAGGAAGGCACTCTTTCCCGGTGCCAAGGCGCCAAAGCAGCCATAAAGTCCTTGCACACAGGGGTAAACACTGAAGCTATGCTTCATATATGCCTCAATTACTCAGCCATAGGAAAGAATGAAAAAATGCCATTTGAAGCAACGTGGAAGGATCCAGAGATGATCTTGGTGTGTCAAGTAAGTCACACAGACAGACAAAAATGGCACAGGGTATTGTTTATAGGTGGAATCGAAAAATACAATCAACTAAAACTTATTAGCAAACACAGTCTGACTCCCAGTTACACAGCAAACGTAAGCTTATCAAATTCAAGACGGACCCTGGGGGTGGGGGTCGGGGTGCGAAGATCACCGAGGAAGCTGGAATTCAACAATCCATGCGGAGACACAGACACATGGTCAGGGAGACCCACAGACACATCGAGAACAACGAGCAAGTACGGGCCGGACAGAATCAGGAAGTGCGCCCCACACTGTCAGCAGCTACAGGGGGAGTAAGTCCAAAAGGAACAGACGTGTGAACATAACCCACTGCTTGTTCCACCACAAACAAACATGGCAACAGGAATCGATAGGCTCCAGTGCAAAATACACGTTTCAGGGAAAGGAGAAAATGAAAACAAACGCATACCCAACCCCTCAGGCCTGCTGCCCGGGGTGCTGGCACACCCCTGGAGCCCCCCGGCTCCCCGGGCCGGCCCGGCCCGGCCCGGCCCCAGGGCTGTGGAGGGTGTGCGGGCGCAGAAGCCCTCACTGCATCTACAGCGCCTGGTCCCCTCTGGGACACGCCACAGCTAAGCAAACTGCCAGGCACTCCTGCACCTATACCGGGGCTACTGCACCCCCAAAATCCTGGACACTCTGGGCTGGAAGCATTTTAAAGTTCCCATCTCCATTTCTCCTGGTGGGGGGTTCCCAATTTTAACTTCTTCCTTACAGAATCCACGTATATAGGAAACAGCCTCAACACAGCACCTTTCTGGCGGCTGAGATGGCTCTGGCCAGGCCGGGGGTGGTGAGGGGGCTTTGTGAAAGGAAAGGGGCATGGAGGAAGGACACCCAAGCTCTCTGGTGTCTACTCGGGCAGTCTGCACGCTACTCTACAGCTCAGGTTCTGGGTGCCCACTTGACTGACCAGAGCCGGCAAAAGTGCTTCCGCCTTGTGGCCGTTTCCTGGAACAACATCGTCAAACCAGGGTCTCTGAACTGTGGAGTTGGAGAAGCCTCTTGAGAGTCCCTGAACTGCAAGGAGATCCAACCAGTCCATCCTAAAGGAGATCAGTCCTGGGTGTTCATTGGAAGGACTGATGCTGAAGCTGAAACTCCAATACTCTGGCCACCTCATGCGAAGAGCTGACTCCTTGGAAAAGACCCTGATGCTGGGAAAGATTGAGGGCGGGAGAAGAAGGGGACGACAGGGAATGAGACGGTTGGATGGCATCACTGACTCAGTGGACATGGGTTTGGACAAGCTCTGGGAGTTGGTGATGGACAGGGAGGCCTGGCGTGCTGCAGTTCACGGGGTCGCACGGAGTCGGACACGACTGAGCGACTGAACCGAACTGAACTGACACGACTGAGTGACTGAACTGAACAGGCTCTTCCCAGTCTGAGGCCTGCCTGATTAAGCTAAATGACCCCGCCCTCGACAAATAACCTAGGGTAGCTCAGAGAGACAGAATTCAAAACAGGCCCGACTTTCAAAACCCGACCGCAAACGGTAAATTTTCCTCACACTTAGTGGAAACCAACTATCCGCACCTGTAAAGAAACTCCGCCTCCTAACTCTTAGAGAAATGCCAAGCAAACCTACAACCAACTATCATCAGGCAGCCCTCACCAGCAAATCAGAACAATCAACGCTGGAGACCCGCAGGGAGAGAAGGGAACCCTCCTCCGCTGCTCCTGGTAATGGAAATTGCGACCAGCCACAATGGAGAACCTCATGCAGGTTCCTTGAAAACAAAACGAGCACCTACCAGGAGATCCTGCAAGCCCTCAGCAGGCCCTGTATTCTGGGAAATGCATCCTTCGAAACAACACAGGCACCCCACACTTCAGGAAGGCACTCTTTCCCGGCGCCAAGGCCCCAAAGCAGCCATAATACCTCAACACAGGGATAAATACTGAAAGTGAAAGTGGTGTCTGACTCTTTGCGACCCCATAGACTATACAGTCCCTGGAATTCTCCAGGCCAGAATACTGGAGTGGGTAGCCTTTCCCTTCTCCAGCGGATCTTCCCAAACCAGGAATCGAACCCAGGTCACCCGCATTGCAGGAGGATTCTTTACCAGCTGAGCCACAAGGGAACCCTCCTCCGCTGCCTGTGGGAATGGAAATTGCTGAGACAAGATACAGAACCTTATGCGGGTTCCTTTAAAACGAAACCCAGACCTACAGCAAGATTGTCCAAGCCTATATGCATGGAAAACTATACTATGAAATAAGGCACCCCAATGTTCAGGAACCCATTATTTACAATAGCCAAGATATGGAAGCAACCACAACACCTATGCGCCCAGGTTTATATATTGAAGTTGTGATTACTCAGCCTTAGAAAAGAATGAAATCGTGTTATTTGCAGCAACATGGCAGATACTGGAGATGATCACACTATATCAAGTAACTGAGACAGAGACAACTGGCTTAGGGAATGCCTTACAAATGCAATCTGAAAAGAAAAACAGCACAGGGGATTCCCTAAACCTCAATCTAAAAATAAATACAATGAATTAACTTAGGAAATGCAAAGAGATTCCCAGAGTTAGACAAAGGCTTAGGCTTAAAAAAGGCAAATATACAGTGATTGAAGAAATAACCAAGGAGATTGGGATGAAACCATACACACTTATACACAGACAGAATGTCATAAAGAGACACCCACAGATACATCAAAGAAAAATGAACAAGCATTGGACAGAACAAAGAAGTGTGCTCAACACTGTCATAAGCTACAGGGGAAGAGAATCCAAAAGAGATCAGATACTTAAGTATAATGGAATCCACTAGTGGGCCACACACAATAGCATACTAAATGAAGTAAGTCAGAAAGAGAATGACAAATACCATATAAAATTACTTATATACGGAATCTAAAAAATAAAACAAACTAACCTATCTGTGAAACAGAAACAGAATCATGCCCACAGAGAACATACCTGTGGTTGCCAAGCGGCGGGGGTTGCAGGAGAGATGGAGTGAGAGGTTAGGGTCTGCAGATATAAGCTATTACATACAGATAAACAACGAAGTCCCAAGATATAACACAGGGAACTATATTCAATATCCTATGATAAACTATAATGAGAAAGAATATTTTTTAAAAAGAATGCATATGTATGTATAACTGAATTACTTCACTGTATAGCAGAAAGTAACACAACATTGTACATCAACTATACTTCAGTTAAAAAATAATTTTTTTTAAAGGGCCAAAGACCTTAACAGGCACTTCACTAAAGATATACGGATGGTAAAGTAAACGTGTGTAAAGACACTTAAGATGTCAGAGAAGTATCTAATTATACTGTGAAACAGCTATTAAAGTGGCCAAAGTTCACAACCCTGACAACACCAAACGCTGGCAAGGACGTGGAGCAACACGCACTCTCTCGCTGCTGGTGGGAGTGCAGACACTAAGACACTCTGAGAGACAGCTGGGCAGCTTCTCACAAGCTACTCTTGCTGCACCATCTAGCTGTACCACCCCGCATTAGTCTTCCTCAGCATTTACCCAAATGATTAACTCACATTCATAAACACACTACACAGACATGTTTATAGCTGCTTAATTCGTAACAGTCAAAACCTGGAGGCAACCAAGATGTCCTTCAATTGCTCAATGGGTAAATAAATAGTGGTACATTCAGACCATGAGATATTATTGGGTGCTAAAAAGAAACAAGCTGTCAAGTCATGAAAAGACATAGAAGAACTTTAAATGCAGATTATTAATGGAAGTCTGAAAAGGCTACATACTGACTGATTCCAACTATGTAACATTCTGGAAAAAGAAACCACTGATATATATATATATACACTACATTATATATATATATTATATATATATATATACACATTATATTACTGCCCCTCCAATTCTGCCAGGTGCTCAAGGAAAGGGAGGGAGGGATGAATAGATGAAGCACAGGGGATTTTGTGAATAGTGAAGCTATTCTCTAAGATACAATAATGGTGGATACATGTCATTACACATTTGTCAAAACATACAGAATGCACAACACCAAAAGCAAATCCTAATGTAAACTATGAACTTTAGGTGGAGTATCAGTACTGGCTCATCAATTTTAACAGCTATACCACATTAATGCAAGATGTTAATAACAGAGGAAACCATGTGTGCAGAGGGAGAAAAGGAATTCTGTACTTTTCACTGAAATTTTCGGTAAGCTCAAAACTATTCTAAAAAAATGAAGTCTATTCATTAAAAGCAAAACAAAACACATATAAACAGAACAGTATAATTAGTATGCCATCTCATAATAAGCTGTACTTGTGTAAGTATGTAGAAGTACATTCTGGAATGCTACTCAAGAAAGTAATGACAACAGAACTCATTTAAGTTAGAGGGAGAATTTAAATACATATCCAGATCTTTAGTGAGTTTTCTGGCATCATGTTAATCTCACTGGAAAAATAAAATACACACTGTATTACCCTGAAGAATGCTATATGAAATAACCAGAGACAAAATAATAATCTGTTTTTCTTCCTGGGAATGCTGCTCAAAACACCATCTATATGAACGTTCATAAAACTAATTTAGACCTAATACTCGAGAACCAAGGAAGTGGTATTCATAATCAATGCAAGAATTGCTTAATTAATTAACTTGATTTACTTAACTTTTTTTTTTAATACCTGATTAACCTGATTTTACTTTTTGTCTGCTGGTATTGATTATTCTTACTATGTTTTTCTGAATTTTACTCATTTATACCTTTCATTTCATTTTCTAGGTCCTTATATATTTCCTCAAATGCACAGAAATATTAGGAATAAACAACTCACCTGGGATTTGTTCATTTTCTGCAGCTTCTGGATAAAGGCAGAGAACTATGAAGGCAGAACTGGAATAGAGGAAAACAGAAGGTATTGTTATTAAAGGTCTGACTTGCCTCAGAACTTCCAGGATGACTTGTTTATAAATCCTTACACATCATCTGAGAAAATTCCACCTCGTGGGCTAGTCCTTTTGCTTGTTCAGAAAGGGCAAAAAGGATCATGCTGGCAGAACCCACTTTCAATCAAACATTATGAAACATCTGAAAAGGTAAGACTAAGACAAATATTACCTGACAAAACAACAGAAAACATAACTGGTTAAATTATCAAACAGGGAATTTAAAATTATGATTCATATATTAAAGCTTCGTGGAAAAGATTTACAAAATGCATTAACAAATAGGGAACTTCAAGAGACGGAACCATCAAGAAAGAAATGGAAATGCTAAAAAAAATGCAGTAACAGAGTTGAAAGACCATCTTCAATATGCAGTGCTACAACAGAGCTGAGAAAATTTTCAGTAAATCTGAAGATAGGTCCAAAGAAATTACCCAAACTGAGACACAAAAAGGAAGTTTAAAAAAAGAAAAGGACAAAGAATCCAAGGGCTGTAGTGCAATATCAAATGGCCTAACAAAAATGTATTGGAGGGACTTCCCTGGAGGTCCAGTGGCTAAGACTGCACACTCCCAATACAGGGGGCCCAGATTCAATCCTCGGTCAGGGAACTAGATCCCACTTGCACAACTAAGAGTTCGCATGCCACAACTAAAAATAAGATCCCATGTGCTGCAATGAAGACTGAAGATCCCATGCGCCCCAACTAAGACCCAGCACAGGCAAATACATAAATAATTATTTTCAAAAATAGTGTGTTGCCAAAAACTTGGCAGTCCAGTGGTTAAGGCTCCGCACTTCCAATGCAGGGGGTGCAGGCTCGATCCCTGGTTGAGGAAGTAAGATTCCATGCCCCTCAGAGCAATCAAGCATGCTCATTGCAATTATTGAGCCCGCATGCCACAACTATCCTCTGGGGGCCGCAACAAAAGATTCCACATGACACAATGACAATCCCACGGGCTGCAACTAGGACTCAACACAGCCAAATATATAAATAAATATTTTTACAAGTAGTATTTGAAGACATAATGTCCAAGAATTTTCCAAAAATGGCTAATATCAAACCTCAGATCCAAAAACTAGGATAAAAAGGGTAAGTATCAAAAAACAAAACAAAGATACACCTAGACATATAATATTTAAGTCAAAGTTAAAGAGAAATTCTTGAAAGCAGCCAGAAAAAAAAAACCTGACATATTACATAAAGACATATCTTTTTTTTTAAATTGTTCTTCTTAAAAAACAAATTAAAAGTTTGTGGCAACTCAGCATTGTTAAATAATGGTTAGCACTTTGTAGTAATAACATTTTAAAATATTTATTTATTCATTTGGTTGCACTGGGTCTTGGCTGCAGCATGCAGGATCTTCAGTGTTAGTTCAGACATAGGATCTCCTCATTGCAGCATACAAACTCTTAGTGGTGGCATGTTGATCTAATTCCCTGACCAGGGATTGAACCCAGGCCCCCTACGTTGGAAGCACAGAATCTTAGCCACTGGACTATCAGGCAAGTCCCAGTAATAATGCATTTTTAAATTAAGGTATGTAGAGGACTTCCCTGGTTGTCCAGTGGCTAAAACTCCACGATCTCAAAGCAGGGGGCTTGGATTTGACCCTTGGTTGGGGAACAAGATCCCACATGATGCAACTAAGAGTTCACAGGCCCCAACCGGAAGATCCCTTGTGTGTGCTGTCAGGAAGTCATGTCTGACTCTATGACCCCATGGACTGGAGCCCACCAGGCTCCTCCATCTGTGGAATTTTCCAGGTGAGAATACTAGAGTGGGTTGCCATTTCCTCCTCCAAGGAATCTTCTCGACCCAGGGATAGAACCCAATTCTCTTGCATGGGCAGGTAGATTCTTTACCAATGAGCCACCAGGGACGGCCCTGCCACAACTAAAGATCCCACGTGCTGCAACTCAGATCAAAGATCTCGCCTGTGCAACTAAGACCCAGCACAGCCAAATAAATAAAGTTATATACATTGTTTTTAGGCATAACACTATTACAGACTTAATAGACTGCAGTATAAAGGCAAACAAATTTATATGAATTGAGAAAACAAAAGATTCATATGACTTGCTTTATTGTAGTGATCTGGAACTGAATGCTGTTTCTGAGGTTTGCCTGTACAGAGGACTCAACATAAAAAATCAGTTTCTCATCAGAAACTATATAAGCTGGAAGGCAATGTAGTGTCATCTTTAAAAAAAGAAAAAACTACCAATCCAGTATTCTATACCCAGCAAATATATCTCGGGGAAAAAAAAAAAAAAAAGTGAAATAAGGTAAAAACCTTATCAAACAAAAACAGAGAATGCATTACCAGTAGTCCTATACTACAATAAAAAAGAAATTCTTTTTTTTTTTTAATAAAAAATTTTTAAAGACGTTCTTCAGGTAGAAGGGATACCAGACAGAAATGTGGATCTACACAAAGAAATAAAGATCTCTGGGAGTGGTTAAAATGAAGAGAACTATAAAAGACATTTTATCTTACTTTCAATCAATCTAAAAGATAACTGATTGTCTAAAGCAAAAAGACCAGAAAAGTTTTGTGAACTTATAGGATATGTAAAAGTAAAATATGACATTAATAGCATAAAAGATGAGATGATGAAATTGTTGATGGAAGTATAGTTTTAAAGATCTTACCTTACACACAAAGCATTGGAATATATTTAAAAGTTCACTGTGATTCACTCAAGAAGTTTATTTGAGCCTCCTCCCTCCCTATTTAGTATGATACGTCCATCTGCGTTTCACATTAACCAGACCTCCTCAAAGGTAGGAATGCCTACTTGCCATAATGATGTTTTCTTCTGATGTGAGCAATGTAACTTCTTAAAAGAGTAACATTCTTTCTCAACTCTGTAAGGGGTCATGATGACTTGAGGTTCACTCTGCATGTGCTTACTTGAACTACTGTATACTTGGTGAACTTTATGTCAGTATGTCATTTTGGTAAATGATCCTCTGTCTCAAAAATGGACAAGATGGAGGAGGAAATGGCAACCCACTCCAGTCTTCTTGCCAAGAAAATCCCATGGACAGAGGACCCCGGTGGGCTGCAGTCCATGGGGTAGCAAAAGAGTGGGACACGACTTAGCAACTAACCAACAACGATAAGTTTCATAGCTAATCTTTTGCTTTGGTTCTCTCCTATGACTTCTTGTTCTTGTATTATTCTCCAAAGGTCTTTCCTTATCTTTTTAAGTATTAATAAAAGTATCATGCTTTACTTCAAAAAAAAAAAAAAAATGGAAAAGAGATTGTCACACTGACTGAAGTAGTCAGAAGAGTGTCTAATATCCCTTATATATGTGGAATCTAAAAAGAAATGATACAGGTAAACTTACAAAACAGAAGAAGACTCAACAGACTTAGAGAACAAACTTTGTTTGGTTGCTGAGGGGAAGGGACAGTTAGGGAGTTTGGGATGGACATGTACACAGCACTGTATTTAAAATGGATAACCAACAAGGGCCCACCGGACAGCATAGGGAACTCTGCTCAGTGTTATGTGGCAGCCTGGATGGGAGGGGAGTTTGGGGGAGAATGGATACATGTATTCGTATGGCTGAGTCCCTTTGCTGTTCACTTGAAACTATCACAACCTTATTAATCCGCTATACTCCAACACAAAATTAAAAGTTCAAAACAAAGTATATGACTATGCCTTCAACATCTAACAGGCAGAACAGTTCTCCGAGCTCCTAAGTCTGTCTCTTGGGTTATAATCCTCAGGTTGGCTCAAATAAAATTTTCTTCTTGATTGTTAATTGAATTTTCACCAACAACAGCTAGATCAAAACAAAAAGTACAGGGGCTCTCCTGGCAGTCCCGTGGGTAAGATGGCTTCCACTGCAAGGAGCATGGGTTCAATCCCTGGTTGGGAAACTAAGATCCTGCATGACATGCAGCACAGTGGGGAAAAAAATAGTAGAAGGATAAGAAAAGATTCCTTGCACACATTAATCAAAAGAAAGCTGGACTGATTAATATCAAAGTAGACTAAGAAAAATTACCAGGGATAAAGTGTGATATTACATAATGTCACTGCGATAAATGACAATGACAAACATATCAAATCACCAGAACACGTAACAATCCTAAATGTTTATGCACAAAAGAACTTCAAAATATAAGAACCCAAAGTTGATAAAACTGAAAGAAAAGATAGGCAAAATCCACAATTGTAGCTCAAGAATTCAGGATTCTTTTCTCAGTAGGTGACAAGACACTCATATAGAAAACCAGTGAGGATACAAAAAAACTAAACCACACTACCAACAAACTTGACCCATTTAGTATTTATAGAAAACTCTACCACTAACTGTACAATAGTCATTAAAGTACATAAAAAACATCCTCAAGGTATAACATATCCTTGGCCATAAAATAAAACAAAACTTTTATTTTTATTTTTGGCTGTGCTGGGTCTTCACTGCTACAAGCAGGCTTTCTCTAGTTGCAGCGAGTGGGGGCTACTCTTCATCCAAGTGTGCAGGCTTCTCACTGTGGTGGCTTATGTTGTTGCTGAGCATGGACAGTAGCTGCCCCAGGTATGTGGAATCCTCCCAGGATTGAAGCATGTCCCATGCATTGGCAAGTGGACCCTTAACCACTGGACCTCCAGGGAAATACAAGTCAACAAGGTTTAAAGAACTGAATTATGTAACAAAGTATATTCTTTAACCAAAACAGAATTAAACTAGAAATCAGCAATAGACAGAGATCTAGAATATCCCCAATGTTTGGAAATTAAACAACAAATTTCTAAACCACCAATGGGTGAAAAAGGAAGTCACAAGGGAAGTTTAAAAAACTAAATGGAAATGAAAAACAAAACATACCAGAATTTGAGGGGTGCAGCTAGAGCAGTATTTAGAGGACAGTTATAGCATTAAAATCAATGTCAATAATAATGGGAGAGACATTACTACAGATGGTACAGACATTAAAAAGTTATTCTTTTATATTAAAAAAATTAATAACCACTCGCTACACTAATTAGGGAGAAAGAGGAGAAATCTCAGATACACATAATAAGCAAAGTGGGAAATATCAAATACGAGAGAAAAAATGAAATAATGGGGAAAAGATTCCATCTTCAATAGCAATAAATTACAAAAGAATAAGATAAAAACGCAAATACTCATGAAAAAACTTACAAAGGGCTCTTAATGGGGGAAAAAATGAAAAATTTGAACAAATGGGAAGGCCTATAGTAAGACCCAACATTATAAAGGTGTCCATGCCCCCTAATTAAATGTAACCATCAACTGGATCGTCGAAGCACGAACAGATTTTTAACATATAATTTATTCTAAAGTATCAGTGGGAATCATTAGCAAAGGTGTATAATCTCAAAACGGTGGAGGTTTGGGGATGTCCAATAAAAGAAGAGCAGTCAATTCAACCACTGAAAGAATCGTAACGCCTCCCCGGTAAAAACTACTGGTGAGCAAGATTAAGAGGCAAAATAAAAACTGTTTGCCGTTCGTGTGACGGGACCAGTTGGCTGCGCCACCTCGGGTAAGGGCGGGAACGAGCGGAGACGCAGTGGAAGTGCGCGCCTCGGGGAGTCCCGGCTGAGGGCCCGGCGGGGAGGTCCCGGCGTCGCCGTCCGCGCCTCGCCAGGGCGCTCTGGCCGCCCTCCTTCGCGAGGCTGCGGCCGCGGCGCACGCGGCACCCGCGCGCTCTGAGGCGCGCCCGGCCCCGCCCCGGCCTCGCCCCGCGCCGCCCGCCGGGTCACGAGCACGCGCGCACGCACGCGCGCACGCCCGCCGGCTCTCGGAGCACGGCGGCGCGGCCGGAGACCTTCGCGGCCGGTCGGAGGCGCCCCGCCGGACAAAGGGAGGGAGGCCGGCCCGCGCCGCCGCCCGCCCCCGCGCCGTCCCCGCCCCCGCACGTCTGGCCGGGCGGCCTTGCCAGCCCCGCGCCGCCGACAGCGCCGGGCAGCCGCCGACGCCGCCCCGAGGGTCGCCGCCCCGAGGGGCTCCGAAGTTTGGGCTCCCGCCGCGCGCGGGCACGAGCCCGCCCCTCGGCCCCTGCCCCTCGGCCCCCGCGGCCCCGCGGGGCGCCCTGGCAGGCCCCCTCCTACCTGGAGGGGCACAGCCTCCGCTCGTGGCGCAGGGCCAGGCTGGGTCAAGGTGCGGAGACCGGGGCCCTGTCACCCACTCGCGGCTGCAGGTGGGGGAAGGGCGGCCACCGGCGCGCTCGCAGCAGTGCGCATGCGCAGATGTAAGGGGCTGCACGCCGTCCCAGGGTCCTCCGAGGGGTGGTCCGTCAAACTTCGGGACTACATTTCCCATAAGCCCGCAGGGCCACACTGTAGGGACTCTCAGGAAAGTTTTCACCTTGTTTAGCCGGTCGGATGAGTGCTGAACCTGATAATCCCTTGGCCTGGACCTCATTTCCACCAAAGGGTGTTATGAGTTACAATCACCACCTCCCCCTAAAGATTACACAGGTAATCTATGATCACAGCATTTGAATTAGAAAATATATATAAAATAGAGCAAATATCACCCATGATCTCACCTTTCAAAGATAACTATATATAATATTATTACCTTTCTGATATTAAAAATAAATAAAATTGGTTATAAAGGTATGCGCTGTCAGTAGGGTTTTTTTTTTTTTTTTTTTAGTTTTGGATTTACAGTAAAATTTGAGGAGAAAGTTCCAGTGTACCACGTGTGCCCACACATGAATGGCCTCCCCCACTAGAGCACCCAGTACCAGAGTGGTATATTTGTTACAATTAAACATGCACTGACAAGTCACCCAAAGTCCATAGTTTACATTAGGGTTCACGCTGGGTGTTGAACATTCTGTGGGTTTTGACAAACATACGGTGACATGGATCCACCACCACAGTATCACACAGAATAGTTTTACTGCACACAAATTCCCCTGTGCTCCATCCATTCATCCTTCCCTCCCTCTCCCTAAGTCCCTGAAAGTCACTGACCTTTTTACTGTACAGCTTGGATTATTACCGAGTCCAAGCTGCACGCAAGACCAATAACTCAACAGACAAGTTGTTGGGGCAAGGAATAGCGACTGAACTGGGAAAGCAAGCAGACCAAGAAGATGAACTCATGTCCCAAAGAACCATCTTGCCTACTTTTGGATTCAGGCATCTTTTACACATCCCCTAAAAGGGGAGGGGGTGGAGTCAAACAGTTCCTGGTTTCCGGCAGCCTCTGGAGAGGATATATTAATTTCTTCTTCGTGCAGTTATTCACAGGTAGGCCTGGTCAAGGTGCTTACAGTGAGCTGAAGAAGGGTATTTTAGCTTAATGCACATGACCTGGGAAGCAGGGTTCCCAGAGAATATACATATTCCCATATGTATAATGTAAGCTTTGAGGCAACATCCTTTTAGTGATTAACTTGTAATAGAATACAAAATTTCTTCCCTATTACAGTTGTCTTTTTCAGAATGTAATATAGTTAGAATCATTCAGTTTGTAGCCTTTTCAAGTTGGTTTCTTTCACTTAGTAATATGCATTTAAAGTTCCTCCATGTCTTTTCATGGCTTGACAGCTCATTTCTTTTTAGCACTGAATATTCCATTGTCTGCATGTACCACCATTTTATCTACCCATTCAGCAACTGAAAGACATCTTGGCTGCTTCCAAGTTTTGCCAATTACAAAAGCTTCTCTAAGCGTCCCTGTGCAGTGTTTTGCATGGAAATAAAATGTTTCTCATTTGTGTAAATGTCAAGGAACACATTAGGTTGTATAGTGAAAATATAGTTTTGTAGAAACTGTCAGACTGCCTTCCAGAATGGCTGTACCATTTTGCATCCCCACCAGCAATGAATGAGAGTTCCTATTGCTTCACATCGCTGCCAGCTTTTGCTGTTGTCGGTGTTGTGGATTTTGGCCATGCTAATAGGTGTGTAGTGGAAGCAACTAGTTTTCAACTGAACAATATATGGTCTCAAAATCTACTGTTATTGAACCAGACCTGGGTCTGTATGCACACACTGAAGCCAATATATGATGCCAGGTTGTGGTAAAGAAAAGTGCAGAGTTTATTGCAAGGCTAAGCAAGGCGTAGGGTCAGATACTGCTTCAAAGAATGCAATTCCCTGACGTCTTTCAGGGAAAGATTTTTAAAGACGGGATGGGGCTTCCCTGGTGGTCTAGTGGTTGAGAGTCCACCTGCCAACGCAGGGGACATGGGTTTGATCCCTGGTGCGGGAAGATCCCACATGCCGTGGAACAACTACGGCCGTACACCACAGCTACTGAGCCAGTGCTCTAGAGCCTCAACTACTGAAACCCAAGTACCTGAGAGCCTGTGCACCACAGCTAGTGGAGCTGCCACAATGAGACGCCCACATGCAATCAGCAACGGGAGAAAGCCCACATGCAGCAAAGAACCCCACAGCCAAAAATATATAAATAAATCAATCTTAAAAAAACAAAGACAGGGTGAAGGAGAGGATTGTGGGGTAATCAGCTCATGGACATTTTTATGATTGGTGATGAAGTAATCAGGAATCTACCTTGATTGACTCACCAACCTTCTGGTTTCAACCCGTCTGGGGTCTACATGCTTGTGGTCAATATTGAGTTAACTTCTTCCACCTGGTGGAGGTTTCAGGATTTGCAAAGTAGCTCAAGGATATGGTTCATAATATCTACAGCCCTCGAGGAGTAACTAAAGGTCCCTGAATTTGTTTAATGGTTAAACCATTATTATTTTGACTTGCTTAACTGTTTTTGTATGTTCACATTTCTTGGATTAAATTTGTTCCTTGAACCTTGAGAAAGGCCTACAAGGCAAGTTTTCTTCAAGCAAGAGGCAGGCAGAGGGGACTTCCATGATGGTCCAATGGGTAAGAATCCACCTTATAAAACAGGGGATATAGGTCAATCAGTGGGAGGGAACTAAGACCCCACATGTAGCCAAGCCGCAGCCCACCTGTGGGCTGCAACAAAAGATCCAGTATGAAGAACAAAGACCCCGTATGCTGCAACTAAAAGACCCGATGGAACTAAAGAAATAAACATTTTTAAAATGTTTTCTCTTTACTCAAAATCAAAGAAAAGCAATGTGATAACATATGTAATATCATTTTGACGTATCAGTTTGGACAATTTTTAAGAGTAAGGATACCCAGGGTTGGAACAACTTGGCAAAAATTTTTTTTAATATGTATTCATTCATTTATTTTATCATTTATTTTTGGCTGTGATGGGTCTTCGTTGCTACACACTGCTTTCTCCAGTTGTGGTGAGCGGGGATCTCACTGCGATGGCTTCCCTTGTTATAGAGTGCGGGCTCTAGGTTTGTGGGCTCAGTAGTTGCGGCTCACAGGCTCCAGAGCAAAGGCTCAGTAGTTGTGGCACACAGGCTTAGTTACTGCGCCATGGCAGGCGGGATCCTCCCAGACCAGGGATTGAACTGGTGTCCCTTGCGTTGCAAGGCAAATTCTTAACCACTGGACCACCAGGGAAGCCCCCCACAAAAAAATTTTATACAATTCTGGTAGGACTTTAAGATAAAATCTTTCTGAAGACCTCATTGTATCAAAAGTTAAAATTTTTAGATTTTAACCTTGTACAATGATGTATATACATGAATGTTCTCACATTGCAGCCTATATCTGCAACAAAACACTGGAAAAATCTAAACATCTTCCAGTAGATGTAATTAAAATAATAATATGTAAATGGAATTTGGGGAGACATTGAAAATGATAATGCATACTAGCTCCATTGGGCTTCTCTGGTAGCTCAGCGGTAAAGAATCCACCTGCCAATGCAGGAGACTTGGGTTCAATATCTGGGTGGGGAAGATCCCCCGGAGAAGGAAGTGGCAACCCACTCCAGTATTCTTGCCTGGGGAAATCACATTGACAGAGGAGTCTGGCAGGCTACAGTCTATGGGGTTGCAAAGAGTTGGACAAGACTGAGCACACATGCTAACTCCATGGGGGAGGTGTCTGATACATTCAAAATCGCAGATCACACAGATTATGCAGAGTGTGATCCTATTTTTGTAAAAAGTTATACATATTTTAGAAGGACTAAATACTTAAATGTATAAAAAGAATAAACAGACACTCTTCCCCCAATGAGTTAAATTCTACACACATGAGTTACATTCCCAACTGCATTATGCAACAATGTCGAGTACTGTGTGGGGGGCTGTTTCTTAAGACCTCGCACATTATTCTTTATTAATTTCCTCTTAAGAATAGAGGGAAAGTGTGGAGGATTAAAAAAAAACATATTGCAAATTTTAATTTAAATGTTGCCTTTAATTTTTTTTACCTTCCACGAAGGTTTCACACTCTCTTCTCAGTCAGCTGCCCAGCATGTCCCAGTGGTTCCCAGCATGTTGTAGCATCCACTTGCTTTCCAACAAGCGCCGGCACCTAACAGTAACCACATGCTCGGATGGCATTGTTACTGGATGCAGACAGACTCTGTTATCCTAGTGACTGTTCAGAGTGGAGCAAATGTTCCAAAGCACATGAGTGAAGTGTGGTTTGTTCCTGCCTGTGTGCGTGCCGAGTCGCTTCAGCCGTGTCCTGCTCTCTGGTGACCCTACGGACCGGAGCCCACCAGGCTCCTCTGCTCCTCTGTCTATGGGTTTGTTCCTGGATACTAGCAAAAAATTTTATTTTTGTTCATTTGCTCAAATGACATTCCCATGGGGCACAGATCCTAGATCATCCAATTATATCAAACAACTTGTGTACTCTGTTACATTAAAATTCATTGGTCTTTCTTGCACTTTGAATGGATCCTTTATCTCAAATCCATGATTTTGTCATATCATATCCTGGTCACTTGAAAAATACTGGCTTACTGAGTCCTAAAGATCTTTAAAATGTTGATACATTTTATTGCATAGTAGCAAATGACCATAATAATATCACCACTGGTCTCAATAGAAAAGCTTTCATAAGTTTTGGGAAGCAGAATCAGGTTTTTGCCAACATTCAAATTTTCACTTGAAAGATACTTTTACCATTGAGCAACAACTTGTAGTCACTTGTTTTTCTTGAAATGACAGCTCACTTCATTCATCTTTGAGAAAATGTCTGCCAAACACCCAACCTTCGATTGACGATCAGCCACTCAAGTAAAAATGTTTCATGAGAAAAGCAGTCAACTTATGACTCAAACAACGGTTTTCCTGGAGACAACTTTGCATCTCTGTGTGCAGCAGAAGTATTATACTCCGTATGTACTTCCTGTTTCATCGGACAGAATATTAAAAAGGCGAGCGCTGAAAGGTTGAGGCAAGCACAATTAATCATTTTTACTGCTCCACTGAAGTCATTCTTTAGTGAAACTGGCACTTCTTTCCTGTAATTGTGTGAGAGTGCAGAAAGCAGCGACTACCAGGGACTTCCCTTGTGGTCTGGTGGTTAGGACTGTGTGCTTCAGGGGGCAAGGGTTCTACCCCCGGTCGGGGAACTACAGCCCTGCATGCCTCGGCACGGCCCGAAAACCCTGAAACGAGGCCGTGACTGCCAGTGCAGTTTAGGGCCACTGTCTGGAATCCCCAGGAGGCTCCCCAGCAAGTAATTTTTTTAAAGTGACCTTGACCTCCTGGATCCTCAGCAAGGGTCTTGGAGACTGCAGGGGTCTGTGGGTCATACTTAAAGCACAGTCACTGTGCACTATTATTACACCTAAACATTTTACAGTATTTCCTAAATACTATGCAAATATCCAGTTCGTGTTTACATTTCCAATTTGTTTCCATGAACATCATACACTTCTTCAAATTTTTCAAACTCAAGATCCAGTCGGGGACTTCCCTGGTGGTCCAGTGGCTGAGACTCCTAACTCCCAATGCAGTGGACCCAGGTTTGATCCCTGATCAGGGAACTAGATCCCACGTGATGCAACTGAGAGTTTGCATGCCGAAACTAAAGATCCTGCAAGCTCTAACTAAGACCTGGCATAGCCAAATAAATAAATATTTTTTTAAAAATTCAAATGAATCCATGGTCCAGGATTAATGTCTTTTAATACACAGGTCCTTCCTCCATATCTTTTTTTCCCCCCTTTTTCACCCATATGCTAAAAACACTGGATTGTCTAATCGGAAGAACTTCCACATGGTCTGGACTGTCTTGATCACCATAAATTTTAATTGTCAATTTTCTCTTCCTTCATCTGAACGCTGAACCTGAGGTCAAAGTTTAAGAAGAAATTTTAGCCAAATATTACCAGTGATTCTTTACTCCTTTCCAGGTCTTGAAACAATTCTTTTTCTGAGCAAGTTTAATTTTTCCCCCAAGTGTCTTTTCTACTCCTTTATTCAGCATTCTTGCCATCGGCGGCAGGCACTGTGCGTGGACACAGCTCTGAGCAACCCAGAGCCCTCCCTTTGTGAGCTTCCGTTCTACCTGGGGAGACAGGCAACAAACAAGTAAAACAGAGCATGTCAGATGGTGTTCACTGCTAAGAAGGTCACATCAGGGACCTCCCTGGTGGGCCAATGGTTAAGACTCTGCAATTCTACTGCAGGGGGCAAGGGTTTGATTCCTGGTCAGGGAACTAAGATCCTACACACCACTTGGCATGCCCCCCAAAAAAGTATCAAGAGCTTGTGGAGGGGTGCATTTTTGAGCAGAATGGCTAGTGAAGGCTTTACTCAGCAGGTGAGGTTTGAGCCAAGACTCTCTTGGGCTTCATAATCCCTAAAATCATAACTCTAAGACTCCATAATCAGACCCCTACCGGTGGATATTCCTTCCTTGTGTTATTTCCAGTGTCTGACAACACCACTCCATCTTGTCACCAATTTCTCCCAGCCAGTTGACTGACCTTCCTCTTTTTTATAGACGAGATGATGGAAAAGGAATGATATCTAATCACAAGCTTTTCCTTCCTCATTTGGGGCTCTGAGAAGTGACCTTCAATTAACTTTTTTCAAGGCAAAATTACAAAGTAGGGACCCTGCAAAAATTCTTCTAATTTGTAGCAAAGTGAATATACTATCTTTCCTTTATTTTTTAAAAAATTATTTGGTTGCATCAGGTTTTCGTTGCAGCACATCTTTGTTGCGTCATGCGGGATCTTTCGTTGGAGGTACTGACCCTCTGGCTGTGGCGTGCAGCCTCAGTAGTTGTAGCAACAGGCTTCGTTGCTCTGCAGCATGGAGCTTCCCAGGCAGCTCAGAGGTAAAAGAATCCACCTGCCAATGCAGGAGATGCAGGACACGCTGGTTCAATCCCTGGGTGGGGAAGATCCCCTGGAGGAGGAAATGGCAACCCACTCCACTATTCTTGCCTGGAGAATCCCCATGGACAGAGGAACCTGTCGGGCTACAGTTCACAGGGTTGCAAAGAGTCAGACACGACTGAGTACACAAGCACACATGCATGTGGGATCTTAGTTCTCTGACTAGGGACCGCAAGGTGAATTCTTAGCCACTGGACCACCAGGCGAGTTTCTTTCCTTTATTTTTTAACATAAATAACTCTGGGGAATGGAACCAACCTGAGCCTCAAAAAAACCTGCTACCTTATTTGAGTGCTTGACAAGGCCATCTTTATCCTTAACAAATGAAGGGGTCTTACAAGGTCAGCGGCTGAGATCCAGGGATCCTCTGTGCATACGAGGACTGTCTGTCTCATTTGTCACGGCCTTTCCAGCACTGTGCTTGATGTAGATGAAGAAAGAATGAATGACTGGGGCAGGAAGTACTGATGCTTGAAACCCAGCTACTGCCAGTATCGCGCACATCTGTCCACCCGAGTGCACCAAGTGCTGCCTATGCACCCTGCGTCCTGCTGGCGTGGGCAGCTCCCAGCATCACCCAACTTTTCAGGGCTGCCCACCTCAGGGGGCCAGCAGTGCCTCTGTAACACACCAGGGTAGGTAGCTGCTCCTCTGGCCCTTCTCTTGGGCTGGCCAGGTCTTGGGATTATAAAGAACTCCAGCTATTTCCTTGCTCTATCTCCTCTTTGTGAAGAGACACCTAAAGACTACACTAAAAAAAGAAAAAAAAAAAAAAAAAAAAGGTTTCCCTGGTGGCCCAGTGGTAAAGAATCTGCCCTGCAGTACAGAGGACAAGGGTTGGATCCCTGGTCAGAGAACTCAGAATCTAACATCCCACATGCCACAGAGCAACTAAGCCTGTGTGTCACATCTAGAGCTGTGTGTCCTACATCTAGGAGATCCCATATGATGGAACGATGATCCCAAGTGCTGCAACTAAGACGTGAATCAGCCAAAATAAATAAATAATTAAATAAAATTTTAAAAAGAATATCCTACTTATCCCACCTTAGGGGAAAAAAAATCATAGTCATTCTGAATCAGGTTTAATTTTGGGTACATTGGTTTTTATAGAGGATTTAGCGATAACTGCATACAAGTCAGAAAGACAGGTTTGAATATTATTGGACACAGTATTATTCTTTTAAAAAGCAAATATTCTGAACTTGTTTTATTTCTTCTATTTGCCTTAGTCTTTTTTATCATATATTTATTTTTAATTGGAGGATAATTGCTTTACAGTGTTGTGTTGGTTTCTGCCATACATCAACACTATTCAGCCACAGGTACACACGTCCCCTCCTTCGTGTATCTCCTTCCCACCTCCCACCCCATCCCACCCCTCGAGGTGGTCACAGAGCACCAGGCTGAGCCCCCTGCACTGTACAGCAACTTCTCCCGCCAGCTCTCTGCTTCACACAGGGTAATGTATGTATTTCAATGTTACTTCATCCCACACTCTCCTTCCCCCATTGAACAAAGTATTATTACAAAATAAGCAACTGAATCAAAGCTTCCTCTATTTTAAGAGCAGATCCATAAATATTAACAGAACAGATCAGGACTCCATTGGTCCAAATACCTGTTCACAAATGGAAAAAGTCTGGAAAAGCCAAGTTTTAATTCTGACAAAGATAAGCTGTTTATGGCTTCAAAATGATAATATGAGTGTTTTAGGGGCTCCCGCAGACCACACTCAGGTTCTATTTTTCCTTAGAAGGACTCAGAACTCTGTTATAAGCTGTTATAGTCACAGCTACATTTTGCTGCAGTGAAAGGATACAGATTAAAATCAGCAATGGAAGGCACAAAGGCCGAGGTCCGGAAGACACACGGCACACGATCCCAGCTGTCCTCTCAGGGGGATCAGGCACACAGCACTCGATTCTCCTAGCAGTGGTGTGTGACATCACACGTGAATCACACAGCTAACCCTAAGCTTAGCTGAACCTTGGTATCCAGGGTCTTTACTGGAGGTTGATCACATGGGCACATCTGACTGCCCACATGGCTGACCTTAGTCTCCAGCCCCTTCCCAGGTCAAGCTGATACCCTGGGATCAAGAAAAAGAATAAATGTTTATTGTTTTATGCCATGGAGTTTTAGGTGTTTGTTATACTATAGCAACAGCTAACTGATTCAGTGGAGTAGTAAACGGAGCAACAAAGGTACTTTTTGAAATTAAAGTGTACTGACACGAATCAGACAACTGTTACGACATACCTTCTCAACACATTGCTGTCAAGCAAACATTTCTGGGTCTAAATGTGACAATGAAGTGTCAGCAATGTTTCTTCTTTAGTTTAAAAAGTGTGTCTTAGGGGATATAAGTATACCTATGGCTGATTCATGTTGAGGTTTGACAGAAAACAGCACAATTCTGTAAAGCAATTATCCTTCAATAAAAAATTAATTTTTAAAAATGATTCTTGCATCATTTTCCCTGTTGGCTAGATCTTTAACATTTTTTCTTAAAGTATTGTTTTAAGTGTAAGAACACTTGGGACTCCCCTGGTGGTCCAGCGGCTAAGACTTGGAGCTCACAATGTAGGGGATGTGGTCCAGGAACTAGATCCCACGTGCCACAGCTAAGAGTTCACATGCTGCAACTAAAAAAAGAAACTTGTGCCGCAACAAAGATGGGTGCCGCAAGTAAGACCCAGTGCAGCCAAATAAATAATTTTTTTTTTTTTAAATGTAAGGACACTTAACATGAGCTCTATCTACTTAACAGATTTTTAAGTGTGCTGTGCAGTACTGTTTTGCATGAGCACAATGTGGTACAGTAGATTTCTAGAATTCATTCGTTTTGCATAACGGAAATTTTAAACCTGTAATTAGTAATCTATGGGATCAACACATTTAAAAAATGCCATTTTCAGGCTTCCCTGGTGGTCCAGTAGTAAGAATCCCCCTTGCCACGCAGGGACACTGGTTAAATCCCTGGCCCAGGAAGACCCCACATGCTGCAGAGCAGCTAAGCCCACGCACCACAACTCCTGAGCCTTTGCACCCTCACGCCCGTGCTCTCCAACAAGAGCCAACGTGCTCTGCGGTGAGCAGCCCGAACACCGCCCAGATAGGAGCTCCCGCTCTCTGCAACTAGAGAAAGCCCTTGAGCAGCCATGAAGACCCAGCCCGGCCAAAAATAAGTAAATAAATAATACCATTTCCTTCTAATACTTCTATGATGTCACTTATTTACATTTAAGTATTTTATCTCTTTGGTATTTATTTTGGATATGGATCCAACTTTATTTTTCTCCCTGATACCTGCCATGTGTTAATAAGTCCATCTTTACTACACTGACACTAGGTGCCACCTTTATCAAACATAAAATATTTGTGTGTATTTGGTTATACTTCTGAACTTTCTATTTCTCTTCCACTGGTCTTTCTATTCATGAAACAATATCACACTTACTATTATTGTGTCTTATGGTATGTTTAATTACTAGGGTCCAATCCCCCCTCATTAATCTCCTTTTCTATTTGTATTTTTATTAATAGACTTAATTTTTTCAGAAAAGTTTTATATTTACCAAATATTGAGCAGATAGCAGAGCTCCGTATCTCCCAAGAGTGCACAGTTTTCCTCTATTATTAACATCTTACATTAATTAGTATGGTTCATTTGTTATAATTAATGAACCAATGTGTGTGAGTGCTAAGTTGCTTGTCGTGTTTGACTCTTTGTGACTCTAATGGGCTACAGCCCTCCAGGCTCCTCTGTCCATGGGATTCTCCAAGAATACTGGAGTGGGTTGCCATGCCCTCCTCCAGGGATCTTCCTGACTCAGGGTTCAAACCCAAATCTCTTGTCTCCTGCAATGGCAGGCAGATTTTTTACCAAGGACCACTTGGGAAGACCAATGAATCAATAATAGTATATTATTAACTAAAAGCCATAGTTTTTCAGATTTCCTTAATTTTACTGACTGTACTTTTTCTGTTACCACATTCCATCCAGGAGGCTACATTTAGTCTTCGTTTCCTTAGGCTTTGCTACAGACTGAATGTGTCTGCACCAAATTTACATGTTGAAAACTAACCCCCGATGCAATGGTACTTAAAGGTAGGGTCTTTGCGAGGATGATTATGTCAGGAGGGTGAATCGGTCATGAATGTGCTCAGTCTCAGAAAGCTCCCTCGCCCCTTCCACTAGGCAAGGACTCATCAAGAAGACAGCTGTCTCTGATCCAGGAAGTGGTTCTTACCGGAACCCATGCCTTGACCTGCCCATGCATTGACCATGACACCCCAGCTTCCAGAATTGTGAGAATTAAATGTTATGTAAGCCAATAAAAGCAATGGACTTCAGCAACAAAATCTGAATGAACTAAGATGGACTCCCCTTGGCTGTGGCTTTTTCAGACTTTCCTTGTTTTTGATGACTCTGACAGCTTTGAGTACTGTCAGGCATCTGTTCCTCTATTAGTGAGTGTCTGATGTTTCTTTCATGGTTAGACTGGGGTTATGGATTTGGGGGAGGAAGATATCAGAGGTAAAAAGAAACATTTTTATCCTATTCTATCAAGGGCAGTGTATTAGCTTCCTCGGCCTGTTATTTAAAAAAGTATCACAAACTGAGTGACTGAAAACACCACAAATTTGTCGTTTCACAGTTCTTGATTCTGAAATCAAAGTGTTGGCAAGACCATGCAGCATCTGAAACCCATAGTGAGGAATCCTTCGTTGCTTCTTCCCAGCTTCCGCGATGCCCAGATGCAGCACCTTCACCGCTGCCTCTGTGGTCACGTGACATTCTCCTCTCGTCTCTGTGTCTCTTCTCCCCTTCTTATAAGGACAGCAGTCACACTGGACTAAAGGCCACCCCTACTCAGTAGGATACCATCTTAACTGATTATATCTGCAACAACCCAGTTTTCAAATACAGTCCATTCTGAGGTCCTGGGAAGGACATGAATTTTGAGAGGATGCTATCCAACTCAGGACAGGCACCATCAACATGATTTGACGCTGATGTTGATTTTGATCATTGGGCTGAAGTAGCACTTGCCAGGTCTCTCCACTATAACGTGACCCTTTTCCTTTCCCCCTTTCCATAATGTAACTTTGGAAGGAAGTCACTAGGAGCAGCCCACAATTAGGAAGTGGGAAGTTATGCTTCCTCCATTTAGGGGGAAAGTTCTACATAATTTATTTAGGATTCTTCTGCACAGGAGACTTGTCTGTTTTCCCTACTTACTAATTCAGTCAATCAATCCAGTTACACGTAAAGCCGATTCAGAAGTGTTAACTCGTCTCCCTGTGGGAAACAACTTGACTGACTCCAGGACAGTGCTTATGGGCAATTCCTTCTGCCTTTAGTCTAACTTAAAACTCCATTCGGGGGAGTCAGCACCTGTTTCCTCCACCCTCTTCGGAGAGGTTGCTTTATACATTTAGAAAGATAGAGTTAGATTTTCTTGTCACAGTCTTCATTCTTGCCTGGGATCCACCAACCTCCTAAGTGATCTTTTAGAAATCTGCCTCCACTAAGATTCACTCTTGGTGTTGTAAAGTTTTATAGGTTATGAAAAATGTGTAATGTCAGGTATCCACCATCAAAGTTATCAGCATACAGAGGCTAGAGAAATATATTAAGCAATCCCACAAGAATGCAATCATCCAAAAACCAAATGTGGAAAATTCTACAGAACAAGTGTCCTAGTTTCTTTAACAAGTAAATGGCATGGAAAAATGGGAGAGAGGGAAACTGTTGTATATTAAGAGAGGCTTATGAGACACATTAACCAGTTGCTCTGTGAGGGCTTTCCTTAGATCTTGATTTGAACTAACCAACTGTAAAAGAGACCTTTTCTTTTTTTTCTTTTTAAAATTTTTGGCAGTGTGACATGTGGGATCTTAGTTCCCTGACCAGGGGTTGAACCTATATCCTCTGCACTGGAAACATTGAGTCTTAACTACTGGATCACCAGGGAAGTTACAAAGAGACAACTTTTGAGATAAGCCAGTTAAGCAACACATTGAAAGTGGACACGTGGATTCATTTCAAATGTGGTTGGGGAGAAAGACCCAAGTAGGAGTTTGTATTCCTGGTTTGACTGGGAAGAAAAACAAAGCCAAGAATAGCTTTATATCAGTACTGTTAGCAACACATTTCTTCAGTTTCTGTAGGAGGAAAACCAAGCTTGGAATAGCTTCAAGAGCAGCAGCCACATCACTCCCCAAGACCCTCGGATATGCCCAGTGGGAGAGTGGAGACAAAGGGATGCAATTATCTTTTCCTTCACTTACCTGGTAAATTGCGGCTCATCCTTAGCACTCCTCTTCCAGGAAGTCTTCCTGGCTTGCCTTACTGCAATAGCCCACCCCATCCCCCAAGAGCCTCCCTGTGCTTTCCTACTCAGAGCCCCATCAAGGCTTACTCTGTGACACTGAAGCTGGGTCTTGTGGGATGAAAAAGCTCAAGGGTATTTGCCAAGCCCCTGAGCCTGTCTGGAGCTCTGGGTACTCGGACTACAAGAAGTCATTGCATAATCTTAAGTTAGGTAGTGGCTGCTGTTCCGTCTCCCTTTGGATCAGTAAACCTCACCTCTCCTTCAAGAAGTACTGACTCAGCAAGCTCTGGCAGGGCCACCTTAAGGCGGCACCACCTTAAGCAGCCCCGCCCCCAGCACAACCAATAGCCTGGGGTGGTAACTGGCGGCTGCACAGCTATGGCCAGCCTGCTCCGGCCTGCACCTCGGGGACTGTTCTCTTGGAGGGGCTACTGCTCCAGGGGGACGCAGGTGGGTAGGAGAGGAGAAGCCCCTTAGAGGGTGGAGGGCCCGGCTCCATGCTGCCCCAGCATCCGGAGATCTCCAGGGAAGAATCGCTGGGCTCACTCCATGTCAGATGTGGGTGTTGAGTGAGGGGGGCTGAAGCCCCCGCGTCTGCCATGACCGGGACTGGGGGGTTTCAACTGAAAGGTTTATGGACTCCAGAGCGCCCCCTTGGGACTCCGGAACACACACACATTTTGAAAGAATGCCTGGGAGGCAGGAAGCTGGTTCTAGGCCAGGTCCTGTCATGGATTCGATGGCCTCTTTTCCCCGTCAGTAAAATGGGAAGAAATACCGAGAAGGGCTCCAAGAGCCCTAGGAGCCCCCGGCCAACGTGGGGCGGGGCTGTGGGTGCCTCTGTTCACAGGCAATGGAAGCCCCACCCCACCAGCCAGGTGGCCCCAGGTATCTTTGAGTGACCCTGCCAACGTGTTTCTCCCCTGCAGGGCAGACTCAGCGCGGGCTTTGTGGAGGCTCTGAAGGCAGTTGTGGGGAGCCCCCACGTGTCTACCGCGGCTGTGGTCCGAGAGCAGCACGGGCACGATGAGTCCATGCACAGGTGGGCCCCCCACATCAGAAGCCCCCTGAAAGTGAGGGCCCTGGGGTGTCTTCGGCCCCCTTTTGGGTGCTCTGGCATTCTCCACCTCTCCTCTATGCCTCCAGAGGGTGTTCGCTGCCCACTGCGCAGCCTCAGGCCTTCCAATAGCTACAAACACGAGCAGGACCTGAGGGGAGCACACACCCTACACTCTGAGGGTCTGGTTGCAGGTGCCAACCTCCGGACGCCGTGGTGTGGCCCCAGAACGTGGAGCAGGTCAGCCAGCTGGCAGCCCTGTGCTACGGCCAAGGCGTTCCCATCATCCCCTTCGGCACAGGCTCCGGCCTGGAGGGTGGAGTCTGCGCGGTCCAGGTATGCGCTGCGGGCGGCCTCCTCCGCGGGCCAGGTTCTCCGGTCACACATGTCACATGAGCGGCGAGCGGCGCCCCTTACCTGCCATGCTGGAGCTCCGGTCCGCCTGCTGGGAGCCACGAGCTGAGGTCCTCCTGGAGGAAGACCTAGGTCAGCTATCCTTTGAATGCCTCCCGCCAGGGTGGCGTTTGTGTCAACCTGACCCGTATGGACCGAATCCTGGAGCTGAATCCCGAAGACTTCTCTGTGGTGGTGGAACCCGGCGTCACCCGCAAAGCTCTCAACACCCACCTGCGGGACTGCGGCCTCTGGTTCCCTGTGGGTAGGCTGGGGCGCGGGGCCTTTCCCCGGGCCTGGGGGGCTCCCTGGGGACGGGGTGTTTCTGAGGCTCAGCGGGACCCCTCTGCGGGCCCCAAGCTGCCCTCTGCCTGCCCTCTGCCCTCCAGACCCAGGTGCAGACGCCTCTCTCTGTGGCATGGCGGCCACCGGAGCCTCGGGCACCAACTCAGTGCGCTACGGCACCATGCGCGACAACGTGCTGAACCTGGAGGTGGTGCTGCCCGGCGGACGGCAGCTGCACACCGCGGGCCGCGGCCGGCGCTTCCGGTGAGTGCCCTCTCCCGGCCCTGCCCGTGCTTCCGGTGAGCGCCCTCTTCCGGCCGGCCCTTCCGGTTAGCGCCCTCACCCGGCCGGGGCCGGGGCCGGGGCCTCTGGGAGAGGCGAGACAGGACACTGTCCTGTGGGCCCAAGCTGGTGGTCCAGAGGCCTGATGGGGGTTGTGCCAGGGAACAGCGGGTCTTCCCGGGTGGCTCAGGCGCAGAGAATCCGCCTGCGAGGCAGGAGCCCCAGGAGCCGCAGGTTCCATCCCTGGGCGGGGAAGATCCCCAGAGGAGGGCACGGCAGCCCCCTCCAGGGTTCTGGCCTGGAGGATCCCAGCGACAGAGGAGCCTTGTCCACGGAGTCACAGAAAGCTGGACAGGACTGAAGCGACTTAGCAGGCGCATAGGGGAGCGGCTGCCTGGGGGGTAGTCTGTGCCGAGGGCGGTCAGCCCAGACCTTGGGCTCTGCTCCCTCCTGGCCTCTGGCCAGAGACCCGGCGGCACGTGGTCTGGGCGCTCATCTGCCTCGTATCCCCGGGCCCAGGAAGAGCGCAGCCGGCTACAACCTCACCGGGCTCTTTGTGGGCTCCGAGGGAACCCTGGGCCTCATCACAGCCGCCACCCTGCGCCTGCATCCTGTCCCTGAGGCCACGGTGGCCGCCACCTGTGCCTTCCCCACTGTCCAGGCGGCGGTGGACAGCACGGTACACATCCTCCAGGCTGCAGTGCCTGTGGCCCGCATCGGTGAGCAGTCCAGGTGGGCTCTCCGGGGGAGGCCCCCTGTAAAGGCCGGGGTTCACTTCACCTGGCCTCTCCTTGGCCCCAGAGTTCCTAGATGAGGTCATGATGGATGCCTGTAACAGGCACAGCAAGCTGAACTGCTGCGTGGCACCCACTCTCTTCCTCGAGTTCCACGGCTCCGAGCAGGCGCTGGCAGAGCAGGTGCAGCGCACAGGTGTGCTGGGGTGCTGTGGGCAGGGGGCACAGGCTGCCCCCAGAGTAGAGCTTGGTGTAACCCACCCCCACCCCGCCCCCAGAGGAGATCATCCGTCATAATGGAGGCTCCCACTTCTCCTGGGCCAAGGAGGCGGAGGAGCGCAGCCGCCTCTGGGCAGCCCGGCACAACGCCTGGTATGCAAGCCTGGCCCTGCGGCCGGGCTGCAAGGTGAGCAGGCTGGGATGGACGTGGGAGCCTTTCCTCAGCCTGGTGCCCTATCGTCCAGGGCGGCCAGCTGAGGCCCTGGCAGGCAAGACTGCCAAATCCTTGGGAGGGAGCCCCTTCCTCGAGCCAGGCCCTGGGTGCAGGGACCAAGCAGTGGCAGCACAGTGCCCTTAGGAGTTTGAACACAGAAGGCCAACTTCCTGGAGGAAGAGGTGGTGAAGGGGGAGGTGGTAAGGGACAGGAAGGGGAGGCTGGGCCCCAGGTAGCCAGTGCTAGGGGACCTGATTGGGGGTGGGGAGCAGGCTGAGAGCCCTGGGAGCCTATCTGGGCCAGTCTCTTGTTCCCCAGGGGAAACTGAGGCTTAGAGAAGGAGCGGGCACATGCATGTGAGAGGTCGAGCTCCCTGAGCCCATCTGTAGCCTTGATCCCTTACCTCCCGAGCATGCCGGGGGAGCGGGGGCCGCTCACGGAGCTGCCCCAATTCAGGGCTATTCTACCGACGTGTGTGTGCCCATCTCCCGGCTGCCGGAGATCCTGGTGCAGACCAAAGAGGACCTGGAGGCCTGGAGACTCACAGGTTCCGCCAGCCTCCCGCGGGCGCCTGGGGCGGGCCGGGGTGGGCCGGGGTGGGGCCGGGGCCGCAGCTCTGTCTTTTGGGACCCCAGGAACCATCGTCGGGCACGTGGGTGATGGGAATTTCCACTGCATCCTGCTGGTAGACCCCGAGGACCCTGAGGAGCTCCTCAGAGTCCAGGCCTTTGCAGAACAGCTGGGCAGGTAAGGGCGAAGCGGGAGGCGGGACAGGAAGGCGGGGTGGGGGGCGAGGGGGCTCCCGCTGAGGATCCCTTCCGGTTGCCACCCAGGCGCGCACTGGCGCTCCACGGCTCGTGCACCGGGGAACACGGCATCGGGCTGGGCAAGCGGCAGCTGCTGCTGGAGGAGGTGGGCGTGGTGGGCATGGAGACCATGCGGCAGCTCAAGGCCACACTGGATCCCCGAGGCCTCATGAACCCAGGCAAGGTGCTGTGAGGGGCTCTGAGCACCTGACCCACAAGCCCCCCCAGAGAGTGGCACCTCCCGTTCTGGAACCTGTTTTCAAGCCCCCAGACTCTGCAGGGGTCTTCACCAGCTGGAAAGGTCTTCACTTGCCTTTTTAAACGAACCCGGGGCCAGGGGGAGGAGAGAGAAGCTTGGACAGGCCGCCGGCTTCTCCCCAGCTCTCTTGCTGTCCTCAGGAGCCTTTGCTTCAATAAAATTGCTCGGGGTCATTCCCCGTGAAGCAGCTTCCTCTCTGCTCTGACACATCCGGGCCTGGCTGGGAGAGGCACCATGGGTCACCCCAAAGACTAGGACCACTCCCCTCCTCAGCCTCCACAGCCCAGGACAGAACAAACGCTGGGGATGCAGCACCCATAGCCCAGCGCCATCTGCCTGGTGAGGGGAACGCCCCTTTGCTGGTGGGGAAGGGAAGTTCTGTTCTATGTTCTCAACCCTGTGCCCCCCACCCCACCCCACCCCCAAATAAACCTGAGCCCCGCTTGCAGTTGTCTGGAGATGAGCAAGCTGCACCTGTGAATGGCCTCCTGTGCCTGCCTGCCCCACCTCCTCCAGATTCTCTGTCCTTCCGCCCGTGATGCCCTCACCCCTCACCCGGCCCCTGCCCTTTGACCTGTTCCAGCCTGAGGAGGGGACAGTGCTCAGGCTGCAGGAGGAAGGTCATTTCCAGGGACCCAGGATCCTGTCCCAGTAGCTCTGCCCGTGAGAGCCCCAGGACCTGAGGACTACACTATGGCCATCCTCACTTACCATCGACTCCCGCCACTGAGCCCCCAAACGGCTCTAGAACATTCTGATCATGTCCTTCAAGTGGCTGCTACCACTCACTGGAAATGGAAGTGATTTTCCTGGTACCACACCTGTCCACGGTGTGGTATGTTTCTCTACCAGCTTTCTTGACTCTCAACGTCAGGCTCTGTCCCCGCTGAGGCCTGCCCCAGCCTTGGTCACTATTTTTAGCCAGAGCTCCTCATCCGGGGTGCCTGGCAGTTGTTCCCCCTAAGCCCACACGAGGGCGCCTGACACCACAAAACTCAGACACCAGTATCTGCTTGGGGTCGCGCTCCCCTCCACAGGGACTTACAGCTCTCAGCTCTGGGCGCCCTGTTTCCCAGGGCCTAGCAGATGCCTGGAGCCCAAGAAACAGATCTCCAAGCTCCCACCCACCTGCAGGTCCCAGGAGCCTCTGGTGCAGACCCACCTCCCTCCCTGGTGGCCTTGGCCCCCCAGGAGAGGCTAAGTAAGGGGTGCAGGGGAGCCAGTATAACCCCCCCAACTCACTTCACTCCTATCCTCTCAAGACCCCGCTGAACTCCTTTCCTGCCTCCGCCCCCTCGCCCCACCCCATTCACCCCATCAACTGTTCAGGCCCCCAGCAGAGGCAGCCCCACTAACTGAGACAAGCTTGGTTCGAACGACTCCTCTGCTAACACCGGGCTGAGCCCTGAGTTCGCGCTTCTGTGACATTTCTGTCCCTTGGATGTGCCAAGGGTGGTGTGCGGCAAGTCTCATGCCTCACCCCCCCAAAAAAACCACCCAATAAAGGAAACAGGAGCACTAACCATCAGCCACGTGAACTCACTGGTGCCTCCCCTCCCCGCAGGCTGCCTGCCACCAGCAGTCCTCCAAGGGCAGCATTCTGCAGGCCAAGGCTCCTCCCTGGCGTGCCACCCCACCCCCACCCCCCAGCGCCTGGCAACTAGTAGGTGGTCAGCCAGTTTGTAAGGAGAAGCTCCAAACATGCAGGAGAGTTGAAAGAACAAGTACACTGTTCACTGAAGATTCAACAATGAATGTTGTTACCTGGCTTGCTTCATGTGTGTATTTTTGGGAAACCATTTGGAATTGAGTTACAGAATTTTTCACATCATTCACCTAGACAATTCAGCATCTGTTTCCTAGGAATAAGGACCTAAAAACCTCGACATGATTAAATGGCTACTGTGCATGCTAACTCGCTTCAGTCGTGTCTGACTCTTTGCGACCCCATGGGCTATACCTGCCAGGCTTCTCTATGGGATTCTCTGGGCAAGAACACTGGAGTGGGTTGCCATGCCCTCCTCCACGGGATCTTCCCGACCGAGGGATTGAACCTGAGTGTCTTATGTCTCCTGCATTGGTAGGCGGTTTCTTTACCACTAGTGCCACCTGGGACTATTAGATGACTAGTTTTAGTGAGGTGCCCTTTGGCTAGGAAGCTACCCTCTCCAAGTGTGCAATCCACTCGGCAATCCTCCAGTAGCAACCCACTCCAGTATTCCTGCCTGGAAAATCTCATGGACAGAGGAGCCTGGCAGGGCACAGTTCATGGGGTCGCAAAGAGTCAGACATGACTTATCGACTAAACAGCCAAGTGTGCTGAGCCCTTGGCAGAGGGAGTGGGTGGAACGCACCTCCCAGTTCCTGCCAATCCGCCCCCCCGCCCCCAACTTCAGAAAAGCAGAGCTCGGGAGAACCGTTTGGACGGAGGATGCCAGACACCAGTTCCATCTGGGAAGCCAGGACAACCCCATCCCACCCCTGCCCAGAAGCTGGCCAACTGGGGCTGAATTCAGAGGACACAGCCACCAGCAGAGGGCTGCAGTGAGCCGGGCGGGAGTGAAGTCGCTGGGGGTGGGATAAACACCAGCCCCAAGAGCCTGGAATAGCACCCAGCGTGGGCTCCAGCCCGCTTCCTACCCAGCTCACCCTGGGTGCCACCAAGGCTGCCAGGCCTAAGCCACTGAGGTGGGCACATGGTTCCCCTCTGCCTGCAGGCGTAGGGGTCAGGCAAGGAGATGTTCAGGGCCAGCTTTGCTGGAGGAATTAAATATAGAACAGGGAGACACAGTTGCCAGGCAGAAGCAGGAGGTGCTGTGAATAGAACAGTGCTCTCTGCGGTGACAAAGCCATGAGAGAGCCTGCTATGCATGTGCCAGGGCTTCTGGGCAGATTTTCTGACCCTCACGCTGACCTCTGAGCTGTGACTTTGTTCCCACTTCACATGTGGGGCATCTGAGGTTTAGATGGGAGTCCTTTCCCCAACATGGTTCTGCCAGGCAGAGAAGCCCCAGACAGACAGTTTAGAGCCCACGTTCCTGCCACCATAGCAACTGCAGGTTTCCGGGGTCACCATCCCACCAGCTGGGACCCAAACTCCTCTCAAGTCTTTATCTGGAACGCTGGACGTGCTGAGGCCTTGGCTCACAGCTGCCCACCAGCCTGCAATGCCCTTGCACAGAGCAGGTGCTTCAGCAAGCGTCTGACAGAACACGACTGCAGGGCCTTGGTGGGGTCAGAGCCTGCACAGGGCAGCACATGGGGGGCGGGAGGCCAGCAGAGCATGTGCCCCCCTCCTGAGCTGCCTTCGCAGGCTCTGCAGTGCCTCTCCGGAAGCGGGTCTGGTGCAGGGAGAGGCCAGGTGGGCACTGGTACCCCCTGCCCTATGCTTCCCACCCTGCCCAAGGTGTGCCAACTCTGGTGAGCCCGGAGTGGCTGGTTCTAATTCAAGGGCTCTGAGCTGGCTCAGCTCCAAAGCAGGGCCTCTTTCTGGGCCTCAGTGAAGCATGCCCGTGAGTCAGCATGGAGACTCGGCCGGAGCAACAGGAAGGGCAGGGTGCAGGATGGGGAGCCAAGGATGGTGGTGGTGGTGGTGGGTAATGCCTGGAAGAACACAAGTCCCTGCAGCCTCCATCGGCTGCAAGATCCTTGTCCAGCAGATCTTTCCAGAAAAGTTCTGTCACGACCACGCCACGGGTGATGACAGATTCCATGAGGCTAGAGTGGGTTTGTAAACCTGCGGGACTCCAGCCTGCCCTGCCCTGTTCCCTCACCCAGGAATACCCGCTGAGAACCGTGTCACACACTTGTAGCCCCGACACTGGCCTGAAGGAAGGCTAAAGCAGGTGGGCGAGAGAGCAGGGACAGAGACCTTCAATGCTCACTTCTTGGTTGTGTAATAATACTTGATTAAAATGAAGTCACACAGTGCATCTTTTTATTAGACATTATTTTAATACCATATCAAAACACCTTGACTAATGAAGAAAGCCTTTTCCCCCAGCTTTGAACATTTTTTAAACATTTTATAAGGTTTTTTTTTGTTTTGGATTTTAATATATAAATACAGAAACCTATCTTGCCGGAGCTGATGTCACGCGTGAACATCAACAGCTAAAATGTTCTCAAACAGAATGCCTGAAAACAGGGGCAGCTGTACATATCCTTTTAGTCTTTTGTTTGTCTAAGTTTTCTGGAAAAAAGAAAAAAAAAAAACACACAGGGGTCTAGGAAAAACGTTCAGGCATTTTTGCAGGACACTTGTGATTGTTAAATCCTCTGAACTGACCAGAACCAGGAGGGAAGGGGGAAGGAGAAATGGGAAGGAGGGGGAGAACATCCTGATGGGCTCGTTTTTGGCAACGAAGTCAAGATATCAGGGTCCCCAGGGGAGAAAAGTGCAAAATCAAGCCAGAAAAATGGGGGGGGGGGGGGATAAAACAAACAAAAAAACCAAGGCAGAGTGGTTGATGGAGAGGCCGCTGGGTGCCGGGCACAGGAGGGCTGTGAGCTCGCTCTGCGCCATCGGCACTCGAGTGGCAAGAACCCGGCTCTGTTCGGTTGTCACTGAGTGGGTTCTGGCCGGGCAGCAGACAGCGATCTGTAAACATCACGAGGGAAAACACCAGTCGACACTAGACTTTTTTCTTTTTTTTTCTCTTTTTTTTATAATTTTTTTTTTTTTTGTAAACACTTTAGAGACAGACCCACAATGCCTTTCAAAGGTGAAAAAGAAAATGCCCTTTCCCTCCTGGGATGAGGATGAGGGGAAGGATAGCGGGTGATTCTTTCTTCTCTCAAACTGGCTCTCATCCAATCTGGTGTCCTCGGGGAGAAAGGGGGACCATTCTCTGGAAGTCAGTGCAGGAGGGCGCCCTGTTCCCACTGCTGTCCCCAGCTCAGCTCTGCCCCAGTGTCCGAAGCCTCCTCTCAGCAACGGGGCCCTGGCTGTCCCTGTGGGGACCGGAAGATGTCAGTCGTGCTTGGTGGGCCCAGGGCCGGCCGCGTGCGTCCTGCTGAGGCCGGGCTGGGGCGCCCCCCGAACCGGACGTCATGCTGGGAATCTGGACTCGAAGCTGGTGCCAGGCTCCATGCCCTCTGCCTCTTCCCTTCACGTTTTCTTCACCCCACGTCCTCAGTTTTTGAGGTGAAGGTAAAAAGAGCAAATGTCCCTGAATAGTTTGACATCGTCAGCTGTTCTGGGGGTTTACTTGGGATAAATGAAACAAACCTAACAAAGAACAAAAGAAAACAAAAAAAACGAGAGAAAGAGGGAGAGGAAGAGAGAGCGAGAGAAAGAACGGAAAGAGGCGCCCGAACCCTTGGGTGTGAGATGGCGTGGGTTTTGGTTCCTCTGGGGGTGTTGTCTGTTTGGTGGAAGGAACAGGTAGGATGGGGACAGGAGAGGCCATTCAGCAGTAAAGCAAGGTGCCCGAGGGAGACACTGGGGCTCACAATGGTTACAGGGTGGGAAATGCCCTGGGCACTCCCATTTCTGGGGAGGAAGCTGGCTGGGCTGGGCTGTGGTGCAGTCAGGGACCTGGGTTGTGGCGGCGGGGCCCCAAGTCTGGCCGGGAGGTGGCCAGAGGAGGGAAAAACCTGATGAGATGACTGCTGACAAGAGCGGCAGGGACAATACGCTGTCCCGTTCAATGGCCGTGATGTCCACGTAGGGGTGCAAGCCAGACGTCCCCATCCCCAAAGAAGCGGGACCAACCCTCCCTCCCCCAACCCGGGTGAGGACCTGCTCCGCCTGCCCAGGAGCACAAGGCACAGAGTCCAGTCACCTAGCTCCCCCCCACCCAGCACTTTCTGAGGCTCTTGCTGAACCTTCTCAGGCAGACTTGCGTCTGGATCACACTGGTCTTTCCCCACCTCCACCTCCACCGTCCAGATTCTTCTGGACGACCATGCAAGAGTGGACTCTCAGGCCTCCCAGGAACCACTCCCACCCCACAGAAGCACTGCTGCTTAGGCCCTCTTCCCCCGACCCCTTTCAGTGGGGAGACGGGGGTTTGTGAGGGCAGCTCAGCAACGCCCCCCCAACTCCAGGGCCCCAGTCAACTGGCTCACCATTGAGAGGAGTCAGCAAGCGAGCCCAGCAGGGTCAGTCCGCAGGGTGTTCTGGACAAGATCTGTTCACTTCAAACCACGAGTCTATGCAACTGAGAGGGGAGACGGCAAGGGGGACGCGTCACCGGCTGAGCAGCTGCTCCTCAGGGCTGGGTCTCTGAGCAGGATTCCTACATCTCACCCGCGAGGACCCGACACCCACTGTCTACTGCCGGGAAGGAGCAGGGCACTCGGATGGGTGCTGGCTCAGCCGGAGGCGCCGTGCCGTGGGGTGGGGTGGCGTGGGCCTAGGCCCGCAGGAAGCGGGGAGCGGGGCCTCGAGAGGGACAAGGCCTCGGGGGCGTGGAGCCCGGGAAGACAGCACAGCTACTACAGAGACAGCGAGTGCGGGGGGCTGCGAGCGGCGGCCAAGCGACCGTCTCCAAGGCTTGAAGAGCAAGGAAGGCTGGTCAGAGCCCTGAGCGGGCCGTCTCCTGAGGCTCCCTCCCTGGCGGTGACTTCTCAGGAGACCCCCGCTCTGCCTGGCTGTGGCGGGCCGCCAGCAGCCAGCCCTCCCGGGAGAAGGTGGCCCGGGGAGGGACGAGGAGCGCCAGGCAAAGGCGGGCAGTGAAGTCCTGGAGTCACAGAAAGGGCTGTCCAAGCCGGGAGGGGGCAGAAACGGCCCCAGGATGGCTTTCTGCGAAGGAACCAGACCGGCTATTTGCGTACGTCTCCCCCAGAGCTAGAAGTCCCGTCCCGGGTTCTAGTCAGCGCCTCCCGGGACGCTGGCGGCGCTGGGCCCGGGCCTAGACCCTCCCCGCACCAGCCACATCGGCGAGCGGCCCCGTGGCCGTCGGCCCCAGTTAGGCTTCAGGAAAGCCTGCGTCAGGAAGCAGCTCCACGGCCCGAGGGGCCGAGAGCAGTGGCGGCCACGGGTGGCACGGGGCGGCCTCCCGTCCGGAGTGAGGCGTCTTTCTCCAGTTGGAAACAAGAATGAGGCTCGAGCTGGAGCCCGAGGACAAATCTCAGCCTTGCTAATTACGGCGGCGCCCGCCTCACAGGTAGTGAATATTCCCGCCCGCGGGCCTCCGGATAGAGGGGCGGGGCCTGGGGCTGAGGGGCGGGGCGGGGCAGCCAGCACCTCCCTCCCTGCTGGCCCCGCGACACAGACCAGGGTCTGCACACTGCGGAGCAGGGGTGGGGCTCGTGGAGACGCACGGAGACCCAACCTTCCAGGGGGCTAGGGATCTACCGGCCTCCGCGGCTCTGCGCCCCGCGCGTCCAGACGTCCCCGCCTGCCGGCCTCTGCCTCGACCCCGCTCAGGGTCCTTGTGACGGCCGGCTCTTTGCTCCCACCACAGGGAAGGAGCCCTCTGGTGTCTGGGCGTGGCTGAGCTGGGCCTGCCGGCTCCCGCGTACCTTTTGTGATAAATGCACAGGCAGGGCAGCCTGGCTATCGTGTCCCCCTGAAGCAGCTCCTCCAAGCAGATCACACACTCACCCGCGTCTTTAGTCAGCACGTCATCTGCAGAGAGGGGACAGTGGGAGAGGATGGGGGTCAGTCGCCAGCTGGCAGGGGTCTGAGAGCCGGTTGAGACGGCATAGGCCGCCTGAGTGGGCCAAAGTCCGCGGTGGACCTTGACGTGAAGGTCCTCACTGCGGACACCAGACATGTAAACCACACGCCAACTATCTGAGGACAAAATGGGGTTAATCACCAAATACGCAGCCCAGGAGACAGAGGCTGAAAATGGACGGGGGAGGGAGACACTGGGAGCTGGGCAGCAGGAGACAAACTGGCTCCCTGGACAGACTTTCCCCCTAAACACACACACAGGCCAGGGACTCTGATTTCTGGTTCCAGGAAAAAAATGGTGATGGAGAGTTGGACTAGGCAAGAATGAGGGGTAAAAACAGGCACTCTAGCCAATATAAGTGCACGCAGGATTACTCACAACAGCGAGTGGGAAATGTCCACCAGCTGATGGAGAAATGAACCGTGTGGACCCACGCAATGGAGTATCGCTGAGCCAGGAAAGGTGAAGGGCTGATGCGGGCTGCAACATGGACGCACCTCGAAAACACGGCGCCCAGTGAAGGAAGCTAGACGCAAAAGGCCACCGGCTGTATGATTCCCTTTATGCAAAATGCCCAGAAGAGGAAAATTTAGAGACAAAGTTAGGTCAGGGGGCACTGGAGAGTGAGTGCTTCATGAGTAAGGGATTTTCCTTTTTCTTTTTTTTGTGGTAACATGAGATGTCCCCTCTTGATAAAAATATAAGAGTACAGTACACTACTGCTATAGGCATCATGTTGCAGAGCAGACCTCTAGCCTCATTCATCTTACGTAACTGAAATTTTCTACCTGTTGAATAGCAATTGCCTGTTTCGCTCTCCTCTGCCATCCACCCTTCTGCTCTCCAGTTCTATGGAGTTGACTGTTGACTCCTTTAGATCCTTTATTTAAGTGGAATCATACAACGAGGTCCTGCTGGGGTGATGAAATGTTTGCGACTAGACAGAGACGGTGGTTGCACGATGTTGTGAATGTCCTAAATGCTGTCACACTGTTACTTGCGTGTTAAACACATTTTAACTCAATTAAATAGCTTGAAAAAAAAAAAGACACCTTACGCTCCCACCAGAAAAGAATGAATGGAAGGAAGCTGCCGTGCACCACGGCCCTGGGTGAAGCCATAAACACAACAGGAGGAGCAGAGCCGGGGGCCAAACCAACACCCTCTAGGACATTCCTGTGACATTCTGGGCACTGGCGACTCAAGAGAATAAGCCATGGTCTCAGGATTCAAGAAACTCACAGCCCAGCAGGGGCGGCTGAACAAGACGGAAATGAACAGCACGGAGATTCCTGGAAGTCTTAGGACGCACACAGATCCAGATGTGAGAAGTGTGGGAGATGCCTGGGTGGGGTGGGGACGGATCAGGGAGGGGTGTTCCAGGCGAGGGGACAGCGTCTGTGCACCTGGGCGGGAAGGACGCTGCTGCAGAGTCGTGGGGCCATGGGGGGAGGTGAGACCAACGTCCTAAGGACGGGCTTGGGACCTGCATTCTGCTGCGTGGCCTGGGCTTCCTCTGGCACGAAGAGGGGCCCTGGAGTCATGCTCTGATCACATCTGGCCTTCTGAAACCACTGGGAGTGGCTAGAAGAGCCCTGGGAGGGGTGGGGGGCAGCCTGCTCCGGAGGCTGACGCAGCACCGCAGCAGAGGGGAACTCAAGGCCAGTGCCAGCACTGGGGGCGGGAGGATGACACAAACTGGGGCAGCTGGGCAAACAGGGGGCGGGGGGGAACCGCTCGTCACAAGAGGGAGCCCAGGAGGAGGGCTAGCTTGGGACGGGAACAATGAACTCAGCGCTGGGTGGGAGGTGCTGAGCAGGAGTCTCCCCAGGGACACGGCCACGGAAACCTCCCGGAGTCCACTCAGGTCCAGATCTGGGGTTTAGAGGAGAGACGTGGGCCACAGCGGGAGGTGGGGGATACAGAGCTTGGACAAACCCAGAGAGGGCAGACGACTGAAGCAGGTGAACTCTAGTATTTGAAAGGCAGGTGAAAAGAGGTGAAGTCAGCAAAAGGCTACCCAGACGTTCTCAAAACCACAGAAGAAATATCCAGAAGCTGGCTTCCAGATGTGAAAAGAGCAGAGCCTGAAGCTGGAGAATTCCTCACTCCTGAAACATTTTAATTGATCGTGGACACGGCCAGTGATACACACTCAGATTTCATGTGTGCGTGTGTTCCATGAGCAGCAGGATCTTACGAGCCAGGCAGACACCTGGTTTTATTCCTGATTGGCAAACGGGGACAATGCGGCCAGAGAACCAGACACCCTGCTGAGGTCAGAGAGCTCGTGAATGGGAGCGGGCCAGGGACCCTGGGAGCTCGGGGAAGCAGGCAGTGCCCACACACAGCACAGAGCCCAGGAAGCAGCATCTCCCCACCGCGGAAGGCAGGAAGAGCCCAAATCCAGCAACAGGTCTGAGTGGGTTGAGTAAAACTTCCTGTCCCAATCCCCCGGGCACTAGGAATCAGCAGCCCCAGGTGTCCCTGGGTGCCCAGCAGGGGAGGGAACACGGCTGAAGCTAAAGCCTGCCTACCACCCAGATCCTACAGGACTTCTGCTCTGTCATGCTGGGAGCCCACCGCCAGCTGCCAGGGGACCTCGCCGTCCAAAGGAGAGGACCCCGAGCCACGCTGAGATTACTATGCAGATGGACTCTGATGCCTCTGGGCTGGGCACCCCGAGGTCCCCAGAGCAGGGGGGCCTGACCGATCCTGGTCCATGAGAACACAGAACCAAGCTGTTCTTTCTCCTCAAGCCCCACAAGCCCCAGCTTCCTGACACCGTGTGCAAAGCCAGGCGAGGGGTGGTGCTGACAGGGCCAACGCTCAGCTCCAACGCAGACCAGAGAAGCAGCCCAGGGTGGTGGGCAGTGCGCTCCCCTCCTGCTGCCAGGGAGGAGGTGGGAGGTGACGGCGCACTTCTGCCTGGTCTGGTCCCCGACAGCTGCTGTTCATCAAAGAGGAGCGGCTGAGGAGGAGGAGAAGAGGGAGCCCTCGCTTCTCTGGGGCCAGCTGCACGCCACAAGTGTCACACACACAGCCCGCTGAACCCTGAAGACCCTGCAGGGTCAGGGCTGCAGCTGAGGTCGCGGGTAAGCGGCCAGGACCCCTGCGCTGCTCCTTCCACTTGGCCAACCTGCTCCTGTCCTTCAGAGACTAGGCGACAGTCTCTGCTCTGGGGCTGGAAACCAGCACCCATCTCACTGAAGGCTCCGGCCCGCCCTCCGGGTGGGGGCAGGAGCCTGGCTGCAGGGAGCGCAGGCCCGACGTCGCCCGGTGGGACTGCCAGCGCTGCCCAGGCGGGCTGGGCTTCCATCATGACAAGCGGAGGGGGGCCCTCAGGCCCGAGGGGCTTCAAGTTCACAGAGGCTGCCCTGGGGGGCCCCTCAGCCCCCTCTCCCCAGGGCTCCCTCTCCCCCACGCCTCATGCACCGGCTGCCAGGAGCCCTCTCCTGCCGTCCCCCCTACAGGAAGGGAGCCTGCATAGACACCCCCAGGCAGACCCCAGGCCGTCAGACTCAGTCGCTACTAGCATCAGTAATAGCTCCCAGCAGTGCCCCCACTGGCTTGGGCAAACTCCCCAGCCAGGACCTGGCTCCCCAAGGCCCAAGAAAAGGCACTTCCATCCTAACCACGGGGTCCCTGAGAGCAGAGACACAGGCCGAGCAGAGACACAGGCCAAACAAGCACCATGGCACAAGTCTGCTGGCGGTGGGTAAACGAGCAGGAGGCACCCCTGCTTTGAGGGCAGCCAGAGTCCCTTTCCTTTAAAGAAATCTTGTGTGACATTTAGCATTTAGCTGGAGGTGATGACCTTTGGCAGAGAGGAGGGGTGGGCAGGCAGGACCTAAGAAGCAGGGCATGGGTCTGTGCCCCAGAAGAAAGCTGAGCAGACAGGAGCTTTTAAAGCTGCTCTGACAGCCACCAAGCTCGCTCAATACTGCTGGCAAAAGAGCCTGCCACACGCCAGGTTCTCCCAGAGCCAAGGAGCCCTGCTGGTCATGGAATTGGGGCCTCCTCAGTCCTAGGACTGTGACCCTTCTGTTCGCGGCAGAACCAGGCCCCTCACCTCCAGATTCACTCTACTGGCTGACCAACATGATGGTCAAAACCTGAGTGCATGTTCTTGAGGATGCGACTTGCCCCAGTCTCAGAACCACAGAGAGACCTTGGAAAGGGAGAGAAATTTTAAGATCCCGTCAAGCTGGACACATGTATCCAAGCAAACGGGTCCCCCGACTCCATCCTCACCCTTGAGGCATCCATCCTGGGCTCAGAGCTACCCACAGAGGAGAAAAGAGGACAGGAGACTCTGTGCTCTGGGTGCACCCCCACCGGGCCACCGGGTCACCCTGACTCCCGTGTGGGAGCACCAGCTCCTGGTCTTCTCCTGAGCACTAGGTGAACCAGTTAAACTAGTCTTGCCTTTCCTAAACTGGCCTTTTTAAAAAAAAATCTGGCAGGCGGCTACTGGAGGCCTTCCAACCTACGGCTCAGGCCAACCCTCATAATAAGAAAAATACTACTTTCTATCAGCCTCATTTAGGAGGTTTCTTTCCCCCCCCCCCTCTTTGGTGGTTAACTAAATTTCACCTTACATAACTGCTATCAATTTCCTAAACATTTCCCCAATTGGTGCTAGCATCTACAGAAAGGGTGTGTGTGTGTAGATGGGCAATCTCCCGGGAGTGACCAAGAATTTCAGTGAATCTTCCTTTCTGTATCTCAGAACAGGCCCCAGACCAGCCCTGGAGACTCACACTCCATATACAGACCCCAGGTGGCAAATACCTTCCTCAAGCCTGGAAGGTTTAGGTGTCCTTAGACAGACTGCACGTGTTAACAGTACACGCAGAGGGGTGGGACACCTTCTTCACCTTAAGACAAATTCCATTGATGGGACCAGAAGCAACATGCTGCTCTTTGCCTCCGGTGATTAAGGACTGGCTTTTGCAAAAAAGGTCCTCCCGTTCACACTCACACACACACACCCTCTCACGCACACCCTCCCCTCCCCTGGCCCCAAAGAGATGGTTTTGCAACTGTGTGTATGTCAGTCGCTCAACTGTGTCTGACTCTTTGAGACCCCATGGACTGTAGCCCGCCAGGCTCCACTGTCCATGGGATTCTCCAGGCAAGAATCCTGGAGTGGGTTGCCATTTCCTCCTCCAGGGGATCTTCCCAACGCAGGGATCAAACCCGGGTCTCCCACACTGCAGGCAAATTCTTTACCACCTGAGCCACGAGGGAAGCTCCCAAGTGAAAGTGAAAGTTGCTCCATCGCGTCCGACTCTTTGCAACCCCATGGACGGTAGCCCACCAGACTCCTCTGTCCACAGAATTCTCCAGAAAGAATATTGTTCCCCCTTCTCCAGTGGATGTTCCCAACCCAGGGATCAAACCCATGTCTCCCACATTGCAGGTGGTTACTTTACCGTCTGTCTGAGCCACCAGGGAAGGCTTTTCAGCTAGAGGAGGGAGAAAATGGGAACAGACCAAGAACAGGCATGGCCAGGCCTCGGCTGGCTGGCTAACCTCTGCTCCCTCCAAGGGGACTCTCAGTCTGAGTGCGGCTGAGTGAGGCCCGGAAGACACCGAGGGCAACATGGGCACACCCACGCCAAGGCAAGATATTTGGGTTTGATCCCTAGGAAATGGCAACCCACTGCAGTATTCTGGCCCGGAGAGTTCCACGGACAGAGGAGCCTGGTGGGCTAGAGTCCACGGGGCCCCAAAGAGTTGGACACGACGGAAGCAACCAAGCACGCACGCACGTCTTCGCCACAGCACACTAGGCAGGTGTTAGCTTTCACTCTGTCCACGGGCTGTCGTGGCAGGGGACTTGGGTTTCATGGAGTCCCCCGATGTACTCATGCTCAGCCCCCAGGTGGCGGGTCAGTTCTTAGTCCCCAGAGGTGTCCACACATCACATCTATTCTGCCCTGGACAGTCAGGCTTAAGCAGGTCGTGCAAAGCTCAGCCCGGACTCCCCTTCCCCACGAGAGCTGGTGCTCCCACGGACCCTCCGCTCTCAGCTGTGGGTGACCAAGGCCTGTCTCCCGACCAGACACGAGAGGAACTAAGCAGGCAGAAGAAAGGACAGGGCGCACTAGCCTCCGGAGGGACTCCCGCCCTGCCCCACTCCCCTTGCCCTTCCTGCTCAGAGGCAGGGTGCAGAAGCTGCCCAGAGGCCACCCACCCCCCCCAAGCCCTCACCGTTGTAGGAGAGACGAGGTTTGCTCAGACACATTATAAAGTGCATTTCCATCTCATCGGAAGCCACGGACTTGGAGCAAATGGGGCACTTGAAACCTGAAAGAAGAGAGAACAGAATGAAATGTTTTGTTTTGTTTCCCCACACCAAGCATATCCATAATAAAGGTGGAAACTCTTGGGTGACTCTGGCCATGTGGGCTCAGAATCAACATGGGGAATGATAGTCTAGATACATCTCACAACTGACTTCTGCATTAAGGCAAGCAACATTTCGTTTCTTTGTTATAGCCTCCAACTCCCATTTTTTCATGGAGGCTCACCCTTAGCAGAGACATTACTTTGCCAACAAAGATCTGTCTAGTCAAGGCTATAGTTTTTCCAGTGGTCATGTATGGATGTGAGAGTTGGACCGTGAAGAAAGCTGAGTGCCAAAGAATTGCTGCTTTTGAACTGTAGTGTTGGAGAAGACTCTTGAGAGTCCCTTGGACTGCAAGGAGATCCAACCAGTCCATCCTAAAGGAGATCAGTCCTGGGTGTTCACTGGAAGGACTGATGCTGAAGCTGAAACTCCAATACTTTGGCCACCTGATGTGAAGAGCTGACTCATTTGAAAAGACCCTGATGCTGGGAAGATTGAGGGCAGGAGGAGAAGGGGATGAGGATGAGATGGTTGGATGGCATCACCGACTCAGTAGACATGGGTTTGGGTGAACTCTGGGAGTTGGTGATGTACAGGGAGGCCGGGTGTGCTGCGGTTCATGGGGTCGCAAAGAGTTGGACAGACTGAGCAACTGAACTGAAATGAACTGAACACCCTTGTCATGCCCCTTTCCAAAGCCTACCAGCTGTCTCTGGCAGCCAACTTGAGTTTTCTTTGCATTCAGATCCTTTCCCAAGGGGGTCTAGTGGGCAGTGGGGACAGGGAGGCATTGATCAAATCAAGGTGACTGAACAGTCTGTCTTTGAATAACAGAGTTAACATCCTTCTGTGGCCCTCAAACCACGTAGCTGGATCGCCTGGGGAAGGAAGCCCTACAGGTGTGGGCACCTCCGCCCCTCAGCCCGAGCACCTTCCCTCCTGCTGCTCCCACAGCTGTCCCTGGGGAGTGTGAGCGCAGCGGGGTGGCCCTGCAGAGCGCTCCCGAATGCCACACATGCCTTGGCCTTACTCCTCCAAGGGTGGCGGCTCTTTCACAACCACAGGTGACGGACCCTGCCGCTTTATTCTCCAGGAAGTTTACTTATTACACACCTGGGGTGTTTCATCAAACTGTATCAGCACTGGATATTTTGGCGGAGAATCTTTTGAGCTGAACTCCATCATGCAAACTTAGTCCTTTGATTGTTTTTTATAAATTATTTTTTGACCTATTTTTACAGATAAATATAGATTTTTACAAATACAAATCTTTCCAATTTCTCCCATTTTACTTTTATTAAAATTACTTTCCAAAGGGGGAACGCCCTCCCTGGTGCTCTGCTGGCTAAGACTTGTGCTCCCAGTACAGGGGGCCTGGATTCGATCTCTGCGTCAGGGAACTAGATCTTGCATGCTGAAAGTAAAGATCCCACATGCCTCAATGAAGACCTGGTGCAGCCAAATAAATAAATATTTAAAAACAGAACAAATGGGAAATTCCCTGGTGGTCCAGTGGTTAGGACTCTGCTTTCCCAGGTTTGATCCCTGCTCAGGGACTGAGATCCCACAAGCTGCAGAGTGCAGCAAAAAAAACATAAAAATACTTTTTTCAAATAGATTACTTCACTTTCATTCTACTAAAAAGACTGAAAAGTTGTCTATTTATTTGTCCACATCAAATTTTAAACACCACAGTGTTTCTCTTATGCGACCATAACCCCTACTTTCCCAGTCTGCAGTTTCCAGGTCAAACGCAGGACGTCTAAATACTGTTGTGAAGATTTGACCCTTCTGTTTATTTTCAGCCTAAATGTCCACACACAGTTTCACTGGACGCAGGAGCAGTATGTACCATGAGGAGAGGGTTCATGGAAAAGAGGAGCTCACACCTTCCCCAGTGTCCTTCCCGAGGGGGCTCGCTCGCTCTGCAGGGCAGCCCCTGACCCGGACAGCTGGTGGTGCTGAGACAGGAAGCGGGCCGGCTCCAGGGCAGGGCACAAGCCCTTGGCATGAAGTCTTCTCCGAACCCTCCTCTCTTCAGGGACAGGGCTCTGAGCTCCAGAACCAGACAGAACACACACAGTCTGGGCCACTCAGGGCAAAGTGGACCTCAGACTCCCCGGCACCAAACCCATTCCCCCAGCCCCTTTCCTCAGAGATACTCGGTCTACGTGCGTTGGCTAAAAAGTCCTGGAAGTGCTGTCATCTCAAGGACTCTGGCTGAGCTTTGAGAAAGGGCTATATTTTCTGATCTCTGGGTGGTGATGAATCCATTAAAGACAAAACCAGAACACAGAAAAGAAACGTGAGGGGGAGGGTCCATCGCGCGTCCTAGTACAGGTGAGTCATGAACTCGAGTCTGGCACGGTGAGAATGCTCTTCACCTCTAACCTCAGTCCCTCTGTCCCCCTGAATCTGTCCTCAGGCCTGTGCCCCGCAAACACACCAATACTTGTACTAAATAACATTCCACAGAATGACCAGTCACTGGGACAGTTGTTCACCCTTCTTTCTGACTCAAAAGACCAAGGTTTTGCAACGCTTTAAGTGACTACAGGATGTTTTCACTTTAAACTTGCCAAGTTAGGCCCCTGTCTGCAGGCCGAGGGCGCAGGGCTGAGGGGAGGCCAGGATGGACCTGACAGGTCCTCAGACACCACGTCCCAATGCAGCCAGCGGAGGTGGTGAGTGACTGCTCACTAAAGAAAAGCCCTTCACCGTGTACATTACTCACTTCTCTGATCACTCAGAACAGGCCTGGTTGTTACAATAGCATTGCTCAAACCCTCGCACCCCACCGTGATTCCCTGAGTATAGGAGAAGGGTCGGTCAAGTTACAGCTACGATGCTGCGAAAAAGGGACACCCCACAAGAAAGATCTACAAGGAAACGTCACTGGACATTTATGTCCTAGGAAAAAACAAGATGAGATTCACAGGTTTAGGCGGATCCTCTCATTGTACAGATAAAGAAAGAGATGCCAGGAGGCCAAGAGTCAAACAAGTGGGGGGCCCAGCTGAGACCAGAATCAGATTTCTTAGCTTCCAACCTAAAGTCCTTGCCATTAGTAAGAGTTGACTGCAGGTGTGATGATGTGATTTCTCATCAGAAGTATACATTTGGCCTTTGTCCTGTTTCTGACACAGAGCTAAAACCCTTGGGATCCCCTAACGTTAAGGCCGATAACATTTGGTCTTTTGTCATCACTTCCTGAAAACAGTTCCAGAAACAAAGGTGAAAGGATTAAAGGAGTGTTTTTTTATTCATAACCATCCCCTTTCAACTGCACCACAGTCTATGTAAATGAGGTGACTTTTGGAAAGTCCCTAAGGATGTCCGGTTGCCAAGAGAACCAACCATGTGATGAGAGGACTGGAACTTCCAGCCCCACCCCTGACCCAGAGGCTGGACCAGTCACCAGTGGCCAGGGGTTTCATCGATCATGCCTATGTGATGAAGCCCCCATTAAACCCCACAAGCAGGGGGTCTAAGAGCTCTCTGGCTAGAGGTCTGGGGAGAGTGGTGTGCGGGGAGACAGTGTGGCTCTGAGTTCCTTCCCCACACCTGGCCCTGTGCACCTCTTTCCCTGGGCTGTTCCTGAGTTACATCTCTTCATAATAAACCGTTGGTCTAGTGAGTGAAATGTCTCTGAGGTCTGGGAGCTACTCTAGCATGTTAAACATACGTGATGGAGGGGGCATGGGAACCTCCAATTAACAGGCAGCTGGACAGAAGTGGAGGTGACAACCCGGGCTTGTGACTGGCCTTGGAAGTGGGGGCCGTCCTGTGGGGCTGAGCCTGTGGGATCGGATGCCATCTCCACGTAGATACCCTCAGAATTAAGTTAATTGCTTGGTGGTGTTGGGAAACACACCTCAGAACAGAGTTTTCAAAAAGAGGTGGGCTGGGAAATACTAGGTCTTGGAGGAAGCACCTATAGTAGGGAGAGACCTATATTCTAATGAAAGCAGGGTCAGTACTGCTTCCATCACCTACCTCTGCGTTTGTCTGTGCGTGTGTAAGGCTAAAAAAACAATAAACCTCAGGGTCTGTTGTTATGTCAGTGGGGAAGGCCAAGATGACCCGGGTTTTCCAGCCTCAAGACCTTAGCAAGTGGTCTACTCTCCCTGGACCTCAGTTCCTCATCTGAAAAAGAGAGACATCTACCTCCCTTTGGAGGATCAAATAAGAAATCTGAAAGCGGGCTAAAAGGCGCTGAACAAAGGCACACCACCAGCAGGCCAGGCAGTGCGTAAGAAGGAAGGAAGGGGGGTGAGGGATGGGGGCACGGATCAGAGGGCACCTCGGCCCCAGGTCACGCGAGCGTGCTGGGGCTGACCACGGCCATCCCTGCTGGGCCCATCTCCTCAGAGCACAGGGCTTCGGAGCACTGTGCATGGTGCTTTCTGAACAGCCGACATGGAACTGGACACACCAGGTCCCTGTCCAACCTCTAAGGCACCCACTCACGCAGGTCAAGATCAACCGCATTTTCAGTGATCTGGGCAGCTTTACAGGTCGTCTCATTTGCTGGGAACATGAGGCGGGTCAGCATTAACACTAACTCTTATTTTGCAGAAAAGGACACCAGGGTAGGTCACGTGCCCAAGGTAACGCAGCCAGAGGGCCAGGGCTGGCACCCAACAGCCAGGGAGTCTCGCCTCCCAGCAAGCGCCGTGTTCCCGGGACCGCGGGACAGGCCGGCCAGCACAGGAGGGTCACACGGCAATGTGAGGGATGTGAAACGCTACGCAGACACACAAGGCATCCTCAAACATCCACCTCAAGGCTTCCACATCGCCCCAGCAATGCCTCCTGAAGCAACCGCGGTCCTGGATAATCCCACAAACTACCAAGTGATAACTTTGTTTCCCTGGGAGTTCTGTTAATACGGAAGGACCGAGTTCTGCTTTCCACTTGGCACTGAGCCTGTAGCATTGGTTGTAAGATGCTGAGTTTGCAAACTACCTTTTAAATGGAAAGTGAAGGGCAAAAGGTAAAATATGGAGAGCCTGGGGGGTTGGGGGAACTAGTGACCCCAGTTCCCTTCCCGAAAGGTCCGGATGATCGGGATGGACACCACCGCCCTGCTGCCCCAGGCGCTGCCCGGAGCTGTCCAGTCACGGCTCAGCATCAACAGCCCTACGGATGACATGTACTGTGATCTTTTTTATGTGAAATGGCTGATGTTGAAATGCCTCTTTTATCTTTATTGACTGCGCTGGGTCTCCGTTGCTGCGAGGGCTTCTCTAGTTGCCCCGAAGTCGGGCTGAGTTCCGCTGCAGCATGTGGGGTCTTAGTTACCTGACCAGGGACTGAACTCCTGCCCCCTGCACTATGATCTTTATGAGCCATCTGATGGTTTAAAAAAAAAAAACTAGGAAATTTTGATACCACTTTCAAAAAAAAGTCCCAACTGAACTAAAATCAGCCCAGCAAACAAAGATCAAACAGAGGTCCCTGAAGTCAGCCAACTGACATGATTTCCGTCAGCTTCATGCGACCTCAGCACTCAGGAAATTTGGGAAAGAGAAGCTCTCTTGCCCTTCACGGGGAAGCCAGCTCCAGGTGGGAGTCTTGAGGACTCTGCCCAGCGAGCCCTGGAAGTGGGGTGAGCAGACAGCACGCGCCCGCTGCACCCCCTCCCCTGTCTAATCTGTCTTCGGAGGGCCCTGCCCGCGTCGTGTCTTTAACATCTGCTGGGAGGAGGCGCTGCTAGCTCAGGCTGGCCGGCCACTTCTGCCAGCGGCTCCCAAGCCTGTGTCTGCCCCCCCAGGCTGTGGCAGAGGCAGGGGATGCAGCCGTCCCAGCACTGTTCTGCCGGCGTCTACAGCACCGCGGGGGACTCGTCTCCGCCCCAGGCCTGTGCTGGGGGCCTCGACCCAACGAACACTGCTTACAGGATCCTTCCACCCCCAGCCAAGAGGGAGATCCTAACGGAGACTCCATCTTCCTTCTTCCTCTTGCCATCAGGATCAGCCCAGGGTTACACAGAGAGGTGAAGGCCAGAGCCCAGCTGCTTCCTGTTGTTTGACAAGTGTCTGGCCTGAGTGGGGGGAATCCTCACTGGACGGGAGATCGGAGCTCTGGGGACAGGACGAGCCTGCACCTGGGGCGGGGCTGTCCCCCTGCTCTCCTGGGTTAAAGGGAGGTGGTGTCAGTGAGCCCCCCAGCAGAGAACCAAGAGGGACCCAGGAACACACACGTGGTCATGCGTTGAGCGTCTTCCTGGACGGGGTTAACTGGGCCCCTCGGACTTGACCCAGGTGCTTCTGTCTGACCCGCAGAGCAACTGGGGAAAGACAGGGGAAACCAGCTCAAGTTACAACTCCCTCGGGCCTCTGCAGCATTTATCTTGCAATTCCAAGGAAAGCTTTTCTCATTTTCCAAAACTGCAACCTTCTCCTTTAAGACCTGATTTCTCAGGCAGGCAGAACGCGTGCTCACGTTGCCCCAGTTCCCTTCCAGACCCTCCCTCTAAGCTGATGCGCTATTTTAGCCCTGCCCCAGTTCTGCCTGTCTCTGGGATCACCTAAAGGGAGAAGACGCAAAAGCAGCAGCCAGGGAAGGAAGCCACGCCAGGCAGGCCCTCCGTCCTGGTGGGGGGCTGAAGGAGTTCCTCCCACCGAGGGGCGCAGGGAGCACCCTCACTGCGTCCCTACCACCCAGTGCCGAATGTCCGGCCCAGATTTCTCCCTCTCACATTCTTGTGGTGCCTGATGTCCGTTAAATGAGACTTGACTACATGAATTCTATTAAATGGGATTTATTACAATGAAAGGCCAAGGGGTAACGCTGGATGACTTATTTTTCTATACCAAAGAAACATGTCCCCAAGAGCACTAAGTATGTGCTGTGATGTGAATGTGATGACTAAGTATCACATTCTTAACACACACTATCTCTGTCTCCCTCCCTCCATCAAAGAAATAACTGGAAACCAACGCACAGTTCCTCAGTGTTGATGTCTGGGTCATCCTCTCCTGCAGAACACCCTGGACTAGGGAAAGGCCCACAAGTTCTGACTGTGGCTTCTTTCGACACATCTCTTCTGGACTCAGCCTCTAAATTCTGTTCTAGAGTCTGGAGCTCACCCACTGTCCCAGGCGCCGACAGAATTCTCATAGCAAGTATCAGGAGACAGCCACAAGTATAGACATTTAAAATCAATTTAATACCGAGTGCATCTGTCTGTGTATGTACTTAACATATCTGTTGTGTTGGTTAATTTTGTGTTTACTGGGTCATGGGGTGCACAGATATTTGGTAAACATTATATCTGGGAGTTTCTGAATGAGATTAACACTTGAGTCTGAAGGCTGAGTAAAGCAGATTGCCCTCCCCAGTATGGGTTGGCATCATCAACTTTGTGGAAGACCTGCAGAGAATAAAACCCAGAGGAACGGAAATTCTGAGCTCTCTGCCTGGGAGACACTGGTCCTCTCTTGCATTCGAACTGGACTACACACCAGTTTTCTCCTGGTTCCAGGCCTTCACACTCAGACTAGAACTAAAGCTGGTGGGATTTCCTGGGTCTTCAGCTTGCAGACAGCAGATCACAGGACCTCTCAGCTACCATCACTGCATGAGCCAATTCCTTATAATAAACTGCCCCCCATATATACACACCTATATATATATATATATATGTATATCTATATATCCCATTGGTTCAGTTTCTCTGGAGAACTCAAATACATTTATTAGAATGTCAAACATTCAAATTTAAAAGGCTGACAACAAATGTTGGTGAGGATACGGAACAACTGGAACTCTCATATTCTTGGAGGGAGCGTAAGACAGTCACTTTGGGAAGAGGTCCGGCGGCTCTCTCTAGGAGACACACACAGCCTCACCCAGGAGGCTGCTGCGCTCCACTGCTCAATCACGTCTGACTCTTTGCGGCCCCACGGATGGTGGCCCACCATGCTCCTGTCCATGGAATCTTCCTGGCATGAATACTGCTGTGGGTTGCCATTCCTACCCCAGGGGATCTTCCTGAACCAGGGACTGAACCCGTGTCTCCTGCATCACCTACACTGGCAGGCGGGTTCTTTACCATTAGAGCACCTGGGAAGCCCTCCTAACACAAGAATTACTGTCTAAATATTTATCCTAAAGAAACAAAAACATGTCTATATGACTATGTCTCAGAATATTCATCACAGCTTTATTCTTAGTAAGAAATCTCTGAAAAAACTCAACTGATAATCAATACAATGGATAGTTAAACTGTAATATAATCATGGAATGCAATTAGAACACTCCTCAGCAATAAGCAGCATACACTGCTGATACATGGAACACACAAGATTATTAAAAACATGCTGAGTGAAGCGCATTAAAGAGCACATATAATAGGAATTTTACAAAGTTCTAGAACAGGGAAAGTTAATCTATGGTGGAAAACATCAGAACAGTGGCTGTCTCTAGGGGGTAGCAGTTGGGGCAGAGAACCTTCTGGGGTGATGAAAATGTCACGAGGAGGGTTTAGGTAACACACATGCATGTATCTGTCAAAATTCTGTGAATGTACACTCAAGATTTGAGATTTCATTGCTTGTACATTTTACCTCAACCAGAAAAAAGGATACACAAATACTGAACTGTAGTTGATGATAGGCTGAATGAAGCATTTAGAGGGAAGTGTATTAATGTCTACATTAAAACTAAATGCATCAAAAAGTAAGATATATAAGTTAAACTTTTCAACTTTTCTGTATGTTTGAAATTTTCATAATATAATGCTAGAAAAATTGTCATTTGATAATTTGTTTTTTCCTTTCTGAGACTGGATGTGTTTTATTTCTTTTCTTGCTTAATTGCTATGGCTAAGACTTTTAGTACCTGACTGTGTGGATCACAACAAACTGTGGAAAATTCTTAAAGAGATGGGAATACCAGACCACCTGACCTATCTCCTGAGAAATCTGTATGCAGGTCAAGAAGCAACAGTTAAAACTGGACAAGGAACAATGGATTGGTTCCAAACTGGAAAAGGAGTATGCCAAGGCTGTATATTGTCACCCTGCTTATTTAACTTATATGCAGAGGATATCATGTGAAATGTCAGGCTGGATGAAGCACAAGCTGGAATCAGGACTGCTGGGAGAAGTATCAGTAACCTCAGATAAGCAGATGACACCACCCTTATGGCAGAAAAAAAAGAACTAAAGAGCCTCTTGATGAAAGTGAAAGAGGAGAGTGAAAAAGTTGGCTTAAAGCTCAACATTCAGAAAACTAAGATCATGGTATCCATTCTCATCACTTCATGGCAAAACATGGGGAAACAGTGACAGGCTTTATTTTTTTGGGCTCCAAAATCACTGCAGATTGGTGACTGCAGCCATGAAATAAAAAGACACTTGTTCCTTGGAAGAAAAGCTATGACCAAACTAGACAGCATAATAAAAAGCAGAGACATGACTTTGCCAACAAAGGTCCATCTAGTCAAAACTATAGTTTTTCCAGTAGACACACATGGATGAGAGAGTTGGACTATAAAGAAAGCTGAGCACCAAAGAATTGATGCTTTTGAACTGTGGTGTTGGAGAAGACTCTTGAGAGTTCTTTGGACCGCAAGGAGATCAAACCAGTCAATCCTGAAGGAAATCAATCCTGAATATTCATTGGAAGGACTGATGCTAAAGTTGAAATTTCAATACTTTGGCCACCTGATGTGAGGAACTGACTCACTGGAAAAGACCCGATGCTGGGAAAGATTGAAGGCAGGAGGAGAAGGGGACAACAGAGGATGAGATGGTTGGATGCCATCACCGACTTGATGGACATGAGTTTGAGCAAGCTCTTAGAGTTGGTGATGGACAGGGAGGCCTGGCGTGCTGCAGTCCATGGCGTCGCAAACAGTCAGACATGACTGAGCAACTGAACTGAACTGAATCATGTTAGATAAAAGTCTGCCTGGGTATAGGATTCTTGAGTTGCCTTCCTTCTTCCTCAGTGGTCTGCAGATAAAATTCTATCATTTTTTAGCTTCCTGGAGTTGCAAATAGAAAATCTGATGCCAGTGTGGCTCTTTTTCCTTTGTAAATGGTATGTTCCTTTGGCCTGAAAGCTTGAAAGATTCTTCTTTCCATCCTAAGAGTTAAGCAATATTACTGGGATACTCTTAGATGTATCTTAGTTTTCCCCTTCATGGTAGGTCAGGAGTGCCGTTTACCAAATATTTCTAGCTTTCCTCCTTCCAGCTGTATGGTAGGAACATATATGCCTCCCATTGAAGTTAACAGTGGGATTGTGATTTGCTTTGGTGAATAAAATAGAAGTGATATATGCACTTCCAAGCCAACTTTAAGTGCTATTAATAGTTCATGATTCAAAGCCTCTGTCACCTTTTGTTCCTGAATAACAACGAGCAAAACCCCCTCGTCCCATACCTATACTGGCTACTGCATCATGGGGGGAGAAATAAACTTGTTGAGTTAAACTACTGACCTTGTGGACTGTTTGCTATTATATTTTAACCTATTTCTAACCTGTCCTCACTGATACCCCCTTCCTTTACCTTTTTCTCCTTTGAGTGCCCCTACTACTGGTATGTCAAGTTCTTGGTTCCATCTTCCAGGTCTCTTGTCTCCTCTTCCATAACTTCTCTGTCTTAGCATCTGCTCAGGAGTTCAGCCTTTGTGACTCTTCTGGGCCCTGCCTGCCCCTGCTTGCTGGAAGAGGTCAACGGTTGGCAGCAGAATCAAAGCAATGAGACGTGCACTCTGATTAGAATCCTCTCTGCCCAGATATCCGTATTTCCCTCTTTTAAATATACATTCTCTTTGGATCAGTAACAGTCCACATATGTGTCATTTTCAATGCCTCTGCATTCTGTAGTAATAATATATTGTGCTTAGCTATCTTCTTCTGTGGGTGTTTAGATTCCCCAATTGTTGCCTACTATAGAGATTCTCTCAGTAGTGATCTCCACTCTAAGCAAGGAAGAACATACCAGTGTATTTTTGCTGTTTCTGGATTCTAGGCTGACTGGTCTGGAAGAAAGAAAATTATATTAGGGATCAGAAGAAACAGACTCTCTATCACTAGCCAGGTGGCCTTGTACAAGCTCCTCAGTAATATATGCATAGGATAGCACCCTGCCTTCTTTCCAATATATTCTAAAATCCAACCAACAGTGGATATGCAAGTGCTCTGTGCAGAGCAAACTCATGTGAAATATGAGGTGCCCATTTTACTTGGCTGCACCTAGCGCAACTTGAATACACAGAGACTCGCTAGTAAATCTGCCTATTTGAGGAAATATACAAATTCTTTGGGCAAAGAAGTGAAAAATGAGCTGATCCTAGATAGTGTGTTTTTGTGGACTCTAAGATGCCATCAATTTATTTTTTTAATTGGAGTATAACTGCTTTACAATGCTGTTCCAGATTCTACCATTCAACAGTAGAATCAGCCGCAAGTATACACACATCCCCTCCCGCTAGAACCTCCCCCCTGTCCCCCAAGGTCCCACCTCTCCAGGTCACCACAGAGCACAGCGCCAAGTTCCCTGACCTGCACGGCAGGCTTCTACTCGTTATCTATTTTACACACAGCAGTGTATATATGTCAATGCTACTCTCTCAGTTTTTCGCCCCTCTGCCATCAATTTTAAGAGGCACCATTATGAACCTCCAAGAGAGAGAAAAAAGCTGTCAGTTATAATTTGGGCATGTGACTATAGGACACATCCTAATTTTAGAGTTAAATTGTGTTTAGTTGTTAAATTGTGAAATGTATGTGCCTTAGAATCAATGGATGTATGAAAAATGCATATATAAATATTCTTTAAATATACAGGCTGAATCCCAATCAGTACATCTATCCCGTTCATTGGCTAAAAATGAGAACAGGCTCAATGGAGTACCTATCGTGGGAACAAAGGCAAGAGCTGCAGGCTGAGCATGTGGTCGTGTGCCTGGCGACTTCAAACTCGCCCACGGCCACAGCAAGTCCGGGCTCCGCTCCTGCCAGGTGCAGCCCAACAGCATCACTCCAGCCAAGAGAAAAGCGGGAAAAGCATTTGCCAGGAGCAGGAACTATGCTGTTAATTGGTCCCGTTCCCCTTGACCCTCTAACCCACTTCTTCCAGAAAGAGGCCCTGGAAGGACTATCTAGGAGAAGGATTACTGGGTGGAGAGAAGCAAGAAGGGGCATGACAGTCTGATGACCTGGGCCTGAGCGAGGACAAATACAAAAAGGATGAAAGGCTCCGTGTGAGAGGGATCAAGTCCTGAAGCACTGGCCAGGAAACATGACTGTCAAATGATAACCCCTCACCGCATGGCTAGCATGCTCGGGCCAAGTTTAGGGGCAGCCAATCAGGACTCAAAGTATGGATGTGGTCTCCAGATGAACATCTGGCTTTTAGTTTGGAGATGCCTTAATTAAAGGATAGCTCATCTGTTGAAAGAGGAAGATGGCCCAGGACCCAAAGGATCAAGGCAGAATTTCTTCAGATTCTTAGATATTAGGCTTATCTATTAGCTAGGCAATAGGACAGACAAGGCTGGCCAGGAAATGCCCAGTTACGCAGCCAAGTACCAAGCTTTCCTCCCAATGGAGGTCCTGCCTCCATTCCAAGCCCCAACACAGCACAGGCCCACATCCCCTGGACCCAGCACCCACAGCCGCGGCCAGAGGGAGTTTCTGGAGTCTGGGCAATGCCAGAGCACATCTGAGAACAGGCAGGACTGCTCAGGCTTCTCCTCATAAACTCAACTGCATCAAGCGGGGCCAAGGAGCCCCCTCCCTCAGAAGAGACAAAGGGAACGTAACATCCGGGTTTTAGGCAGAAAAGGCAGTCACCACCCTCAGAGACGTGGGGACTGCCCCCACAGCGACTGCAGACGCGCGCCTCGCTTCTTCCGATTCCTAGGGGGACGCTGTTTGAGCAAGACATGCGCCATGCAGGTCTACCCTCACGCCTAACAGGCGCCCTCAGCTGACGTTCCCAGAGAAACGGGTCTATGCTTGGAATCACCCTATTGTCAGTCTACACTCTTCCAAGTCCTGGGATCTTGATCGATATACTTAAAATTTCCAACTTTTAAGTAACTTTTAAAAAATGGTGTGTGTGTGAAAGAGAGAGAAGGTGGAGTTGGAGAAGGAGAGTTAGCAAAGAGAAAAGGACAAAGATGGAAATTTCTGCATAAAATCCATGGAGGACCAAGAGTTTATTTCTGGGTTTCTGAAGGCACTGTCCATCCTGATGCACATAAGCCTGATAGAGATTTTTCACTTACAAGAAAGAAAACGCTTGAACACACCACGAGATCACGTTCAGCCAGCATCTGACTCATCCGGCAAAGGGACATGACACTCTTATCTGAGTGACCGCTCATTCTGAAAAACGCCATTTGCCTAGCACTGTGGAACCTGCACCTACTCATGCTGACAGCCCTGGCCTCCGCATCACTGGAGGTCTGCCAGAAGACCCCTCCACATCCCCCAGTATCGTCTCAGGATGCGGATCTCACGCTGCTGTACGCGATCCATAGAAACCATCAGCTCTGGTCGGGCCCTGCCATGCGGCAGGCTGAGCTGGGTTATCTGGAAGGATGAGTGCTGGCTGGCGTCTCGCCTGGGCCTAGAGACCTGGCCCCTTCTCAGCAGGGCATCCGCTGCTCATCTGCACCTCCAACACAGAAGGAGATGCAGGCAGGAACTCGGCGGACATGATCCTGTCAGCCACAACTGTGCTTTGAAATGGCATCTAAAGAGGAAGAAGCCAAAAGAATAGAGTGAGGTTGTTTTGAGAGCTCAAGAGTGATCAATCCTGTGAAAGAGAACTGTCAGGGCAAGAGAAGACCTTCATGCTTCAGTCCTTGATTTTCTGTCATCCACAGCTTTGAGTACCACAAAGAGAGAGATGAGGAGACCCTAGAGAGCTACGAGGTACTGACCAGTGAGTTAAAAAGCATTTCCCAGGGACCCTCCAGACACAACGCACAGGCAGGAAGGGCCATCAATTCTAAGGTCCCTGAAGCAGCGAATGACCCCTATCAAGACGTGCAGAGTGTGCTACTATACTGACGGCTTGGAGTATAGGACACAAAAATGGGAGAGGCTGGTGTGGGGGAGCAAGGAGGGCAAAGGAAGAGACTCCAATGTGGCAGCAGGAACATGGCAAAACCGCCTCATCTTCCTCATAATAGTTCCAAGGTTTAAAAAGTCAGGGATCTCCTAATGATACATAATCTGACTGGCTGGCAAGCAAAATATTAGTAACATGCTGTAACATGAAAATCAAGTAGATGTCAGTAGACAAAATATTAAGCCACTAAGCAGTCTCTGTACTGGACCTTAACACACGAATGCTGATGAGAAATGGGAAGGCCATGCAAACTGGAATTAAATTCTTTCTTCACTTTGATCTTTTGCCGTGATAACCTCATTTACATAGGTTTTGACATTTCCTTATTTCACTGAGTCAGCACATCAACTTCCCCAAATATTTCAGGAACCTAAATACTGACAAATATCACTAACTGAAATCCGTGGAAGATATGAGAATTAAAACACGAGCAGCCAAGCAGAATGGAACAAGGTGGTTAGGACTCAGAATTCCAGCACTCAAGTCATGAATTTCGGAGCCAAGGGGAAATCACCTGACCTCTCTGAGCTTCCATTTTCTCACCTGTAAACCAGGAATAATTTTACCAACCGAGCCTCTGAATGAGAATATATGTGTAAATAGCTATAGAAATGTTTGGCTGGCAGAATAACAGTCCCTACAAGGTGTCCACACCCTAACCTCTGGAAGCTGCAAATGTTACCTTTTTGATATAAATATATACTTTTTATTGTAGCACAGTTACTTTATGTAAATATTATCTTGCATGGAGAAAAGGGCCTTATAGATGGGATAAGTTAAGGGTTTAAAACAGAAGACTATCCCGGATCATTCGGGGGTGCCCAATGTGGTCACAGATTCTTCACAAGGTAAAGGAGACAGCCAGGGAGTCAGATGTCAGAGGGACGTTTCAAAGTAGGAGCTGCTGGCTCTGAAGACAAAGGAAGTTGCCGTGAGCCAAGGAGAGCGGGTGGCCTCCAGAAGCTCCAAAAGGCAAGGAAATGGCTTCTCCTCTGGAACCACCACAAGAAATGCAATCCTGGCAACACCTTGGCCATTTCAAGAATTTTAACCTCCAAAAACGTAAGACAATAAATTTGTGTTGTGATCATTTGTTACACCCATAACAGGAAACCAACACAAAATTTAACAGGAGACAAGGTTATTTCCCCAAAGGAACAACTTGTTAAAGGGGAGCTGTCGGCTTGACGGGAAGTTACCAAAGCGTGGTGTCCTGTCTCGGGCATCAGTGAGGACTGCACGGCCAGCCGCTCTGTGCTCTCACGCAGGGTGAGCCGCGAGCGAGGCAGGCAGGCAGTCTGTCCCCTCACTCTTACTCCAGTCACTAAGCTTAAGAAACAAGGCAAAACATTATACCATCTCTACCCTCAAGGAACTGAGATCTCAGGAAGAAGAGAGAAGCAAGGCCACGGGGCTCTCATTTTCCTACCATTTCCAGAGCCTGCAGGGACTGACGGTGTTGGCAACATATGTGATGTGTAGCCTCTTGACCTGGGTGCTCCTGGAACAGACATCAGAGGACCCACCAACCTCCCTAAACAACATGATAGGAGTGTTTTCCTTGGGTATGAATCTGTAGATTTAGACTATCAGAAGGGTTTGGGTTTAAAACCCCAAAGTTCCGAACCATTTGGATAGCAAGAGAAAGATTACAAACACAGGGAACCAAGCCCTCCAGGGCTCTTCCTTATGATCAGGGTCTTTACAACAAGTTCCATTAAATGCATTTTCCCTCTCTACTGAGTCAGCACGTGCGGGCCAATCCTCTCTCAGTTCCACTTTCACCTTAAGCAACTGCCCCATGTACAATGAAAAGCACCTGCAAAGAGTTGTCTGCAATGGTCCTCTTCACTCCCCGCCTCCTTACAGTCCCTCTTGAACAACTCTAAACCCCCAAACTGCCCTCACCAAGGTTACCAACGACTCCCAGGTGGCGGTATCTGCAAGTCGCTTCTCCAACCACCAGCGCTGAGAAAGCAGACCCTCCTCCTCCCTGTCCCATGGGGCTGCGCTGGCTTCCTCCCTGAGGTCGGTCCATTCCCTCGCACTGTCTCAGACAACCCTCCTGGGACACCAGCCCTCTCCAGCCGCACCCCGTCGGCGCCCATGGCCGCTGCGCCTGTATCACCCCCACGCCGCCGCACGCTCCCTGGAGGCCTCCACTGCGGTGTCCCAAGGGTGGCCCAGGGTGGGCTCCTGAAAACATCTGTCAGGTGAACAAAAACCACACTGTGTGGAGGCGGGTGAGAAGGCTCCAGCTGTGTGGCCGGGCAGAGACAAGCGGAGGCGACGTCAGACTAAGCCGGTTCCCAGCAGACGTTCACCCGCTACCACCCGGGGCTCCAGCGACTGCCACCCCGGCGAGGACCAAGCGGGATCACAGCGCGCGAGACAGGACGTCGTCAGAACCCACTGCGGTCACGCTGCTTCCTGCCCACGCCTGTGTCCCCGAGAGGGCGTGTGCACAGGTTGCAGGTGCCTGCCCCCAGCACTGCAGTGTGCAGCGGATGTGGGGCTTTGGCTGACACCTGGGCAGGCCCTGAAAGCTCTGGGGGCAGGAAAAAGGTCAGCGCTGCCCCCACGCTGCCCCCAGACTAAGCCTCACTGGGCTAGAACACCCTCAAGTTCCCACTGCTCCGAGCAACAAGGGCGGGCAGAGCCCGTCCCCACCCTGCCCCCTCGGGGCAGTGCCCAGGGGCAGCGGAAGAGCAGCAGCTGGTGACCTGGGTCTTCCACCCCAGGGTGGGGGCCACCAGGAACCCAGGGGCCATTTCCTGGACAGGGGAGCTTCTGAATGCTTCTACAGTCGGATAGATACATTTCCTTTTACAAAGCCTTTTTATTTGGAAAATTTCAGACAAACAAAATATAGGATATAATGAGCTCCCAGGTACTCATCACCCAGCTTCAGCAGTGATTAACTCAGATCAAGTCAGTCTCTCCCCTGGGGTGGCCATGCCTTAGTGTGTGGGGACACTCACGGTTTAAACTTGGTGTCCTGATGGAATTACTAGCCCCCTTGTATCAGCCTGCAGTGCAGGAGACTTGAGTTCAGTTCCTGGGTTGGGAAGATCCCCTGGAGAAGGGAATGGCCACCCACTCCAGTATTCTGGCCTGGCACAGCTGAGTGACTTTTACTTTCACTTTGTTCAGTCTCAGACATGCCTAGGATTGGACAATAAATTATACGGTCACCTGATCTTTACCCCACCCACCTGGATTATTTTGAAGTCAATTTCAGATAAGTCTATTCATAAATATTTCAACATGTGGTTCCAGAGACTTTAATACATCTCAGCACTCCAGGTATCGACCTGCCCACCCTGGAAGGCTGTGTGCACGGGGTCCTCCATACCCACTTTGTGGGCCGACGACACGATTCCGGCTCAGGCGCTGGGCAGCCAAGCGTGTGGAGAAGCCAAACGTGCACTGATTCAAGCTGCGACTCCGCTGGATGGCCTGCTTCCACTACACCACGCTGCCTCCATGCAGAGGCCGAGAAACAGCCGTGGACAACGGGGCCCTGGGACAACCCTCAGCACGGTGGATCATTTTCCACGTGGACACACAAAGAGCAGAGTGAGTCTGAACTATTCAGAGTAAAGGAATTCATACTTCAAACCCACCCACAAGAAAATACAGCCCCAATCTTCGTCCCTGTTTTCTGGATGGTATCACTGCAAGATTTCAGAGGCAGGCTAAAAGCCGGGGCAGTCTATGCAATATACTTTCTTAATACTTAGGAGAGAAAAGGGAGAGAAGTGGGATACAATCACTTCTTTTGAATCTTTAGAAGAAATGATAGTAGAAAGTTCACTGCTCTATGACCCAGTGAGCCCATTTCTGGTAGGTTTCCCTGAGAAATCCTCCTCCAGGCCCATCAGAAGACGGCTCGGGAAGTTCCCCACCACACCCGTGGGGCGACAGCGGGCTGCAGGCAGCCCGGATGAAGAGCAGGAAAGTTAAGTGCCATGCAGAGTGTGGACACTGGCATGTCTGTGTGCGGCAGGCATCAGCAATGGACCAAATGCACACACAGGAGAAATCTGAACCCAGTGCCAAGTGGAGAAAAGATACGAAAGGATCTGGAGCACCAAGCCATTTAAGGTAAAAACATATACATGTGGTCACTGAAATCCGAAAACAAAAATAAAAACACAGCACACAAAGCAACAATTCCTAACGCAACAACGAGAGAATATACATGAAGCACACTTGCGTGGCTGGCATCAAGGGCAGGGGATGAACAGGAACCAGAGCGAGGAAACCGACGTACAGTCACCTAGAGCCAAGAGGACAGCCTCACCCAGACCAGCGGCAGCACGCCACAACCAGAGGAGCAGAGTCGTTAACTCAACCCTCTGCACCGGAGGCAGGTCTAAGGATGAAGGGGGGACGGGGGGAGGCTCCCTATTAACAAAAGCTGGCAAATGACGAACCTGAGAAGGGAAGCCTGGTCTCCACTTCTGAAGTGCCTTTTTCCATCTGCCTAGATAACTGGCTGACATGGCCCAGGACTGGGAAGGGAGAGCGCAGGGCGGCTGAAAGGGCGCCTCACTCCTTCTTGCTGCTGGCGCTTGGGGAGGGCATGTGGATGGCAGCGCTGGGCTCATCACTGAAGCAACGCGGTCCCAGCTCGGAGGCGCGGGCAGGGGGCCCCCGTGCTGCGGGCCTGGGGCTGCGGCTCCGGGAGGCTCCAGCTTCCGGCTGGATGACTCCTGGCACAGCTCGCTTTACAACCTTTACCTGCAAGAGCAGGGGGCGGACAGGACAGTCGAAACCCAAAACTGCTCCCTGCTCTCATTCTTGAGCTTGTGCGTGTGTTACAACACCGCTAATCCTGTGTGTTACACTGTTAATGCTCAATTCTGTGCGTAAGCCAGTCTCCAGTGGGGCGACACTGAAAGATGAACCCATTTTCAACAGTTATGCGGTTGCTGTGGATTTTCAGGCCAAAGATGCTGTGGATGAGGGGGCCAGGCTGTGCTGCTGCCGGCCAACCCTGGGGAAACATTAGGGTCCCCTGTGCTGTGGGGGCCTCTGGACTCGCTGCCCAATGGGCCATCTGGTGGATTTAGAATCCAGAAAGGACATCTGGTCGACTCGACTCTGAACAATTATTTTCCTTGATTACTGAGTTTTTTGGTGTCTCCTCACCAAAAAAGATCTCCAACGTGTTCATTCTCCTGGATTTTTATTTTTTAATCTTAGAAGTCAGAGGAATGGGTGCAAAAGTATTCATAGTCAAAAAACGATGCTCAGGTTTCTGGCTTCAGAAACTGAGTAGACCGTGGTTTTCATGAATATACAAATCCTAGAAGGAGACTGGCCAACAGAAAGGGGGCAGGAATGAAGATGATGGTTCAGCTGGGTTCAGTTTGGGGAACTCATGTGAGCAAGACGGAAGTAGAGCCGATGGTGTGTCTGGTGTAAGGAACTGGGACCCTGAGAGAAGATCTACACTGCAGATATGGATTAAGGTAGACACAGTCAGAGAGAAAAAACCCACGGGAACAGATAAGCCCAGTCTAGGAGAGTGTGTGAGCATTCAGGTCAGAGCCTGGAGGGAAAATAACATTGATGGGACCACACTGAAATACATGTGAACATACGGTGGAGACTGGAAGTAAAAGGGAGTGGGTAAGAATAGTATATTCATAGTATAATAAACTGGTGAGGGAGCTTCAGGCCCATTTCACAAAGAGGAAAAAGGCCCAGACAAATAGGGAAATAGATATGTGGTGAAAAGGCAAGTGTGTTCTTACAGCCCTGGCCACCAGGGCCAACTCCTAAGCTTGGATTAGGGTGATTACACTTCATGCCCTGGAGGGAGGCAAGATTCTTGGCTGGAGACCTGGAGCTTGCTGTGCTGACTTCAGACCCTAGAACCACCCTTGGCGTCACTCGCCCCAGCGGCTGGTGTTGGAGACCCTCGAACACACCTGGGGCTCCCTTCCTCCAAAGGTCACGCTCCAAAATGAGATCACTGGGCCTTTAACTTTTTGGACAGAGAAGTGTTTGAGTTTGGCTTTAATAGGCAAGACCAATCAACCAGATCATCCATAAAAAAGGAACAGCGGGCATGGATCAGAACCCAGCTTGGCCTCCTGACAGAGGATTCGTCTCGGGGGCCGCTGCCCCACTGCCTGCCCTCCGCACAGAGTGAGACCCCCTGGTCCGGTGAGCCCCTTCCTTCTGTTCCACTGCTGGGGATGGTGTCATGCGTGAGGGTTTTTTTTGTTCTCCGTCACTCAAGCATGTTACAAAATGTTCACCAGTCCTGAGTGCCACCCTCCTCCTGCTCAAGGCTTCTCCGGGGTACTGCACCCCTGGAGAAAGCTGACTCAGCTCTAAACTTTGAGGCCAATTTTATGTGACAGAAAAGGGTTTTATTTTTAAAATATATTTCTGGGTTATATGTTGAGACTTTTTTTTTTTGTATCTACACTATTCTGAAATCTACTTTTTTCATTTTTAAATACATTTTCTTCTATGGAAATGTATGGATAATCTCCCTCGTCTCTTTCAGAAACAGTTATGTAGGATCCTACTGTGCGTGAGCACTCAGTGGTTAAGTCACATCCAGCTCTTTTGAGACCCCATGGACTACAGTCTGCCGGACTCCTCTGTCTGTGCAATTTCCCAGGCAAGAATACTGGAGTGTGTTGCCATTTCCTCCTCCAGGGGATCGTCCCAACCCAGGGACTGAACCTGTGTCTCCTACACTGGCAGGTGCGGGATTCTACTGTATGGAGACATAATTTATGTATCCAATTTCCTACAGCTAGACTAAATTTAGGGTGTCTTCAGTTTTTCAAACAACGTCGTGTCTTGGCAGCACTTGTCCGGTTTCATCCTTGGGTAAATTTCACAAAGTGAAACTGCTTAGTTAAGACACAGATACTTCACAAAAACCACAGCTACAAAAGAGTACAAGGGAAAAAGTAAAAGTCCCCAGGTTCAACTCCCTGGAAGTAATTATTGATGATTACATTTTAAGACCTGGGGAATGGCTTTATTCTATCCTCACGTGTCTGTTGATGGAGGCTGACTGACTGGTTTCACTGTAAGACGCCAAACGTCTCTTCCCAGACCTGTTTCAATCTTCCAGTGCACCTGAGCGAGGCCTTTTTCTTGTGTCCTTTCATTCCCAAGGGTCAGTCCATTCTCCGCTCTGCAGATCTTTTCCCCTGGGAGCAACCATTTCAATCTACTTCACATGCCTCCTCTGGTGTATAGGTGTTCTTGCAAAATGTGGACTGACATTTTGGCTACGTGACTATTATTATTTTTTCTCTTTATCATCCTCATCAGCAAACAAATAGGCTAGTATTTCTCCAATTTTGGAAAAATGCCTTGATTCCTCTTCAACTGACAGCTGTCTCTTCATTTCTTTTCATGGTTTTGTATCAAAAACTCTTCTGCAAGGTTGTCTATATTTGATAATGCCTTTCCTCCCTCTCACCCCAAGCCCACTCTGACCACATTTTTGCCTTCAGCACTGCACGGAAACTGCTTTGTCAAGGGCACCACTAGCACGCAGGCCGCCACACCTGACCGTCACCTTTTGGTGCTGGCTACCTGAGGTCTCCCCGGAGCAGGGCCAGGTCGGCGCTCCCGCCTCTGTGACTCACTTTCTCCACCTGGCTTCTAACCTGGACTGTCTTGGTTTTCCTCTTACTCCGCTGGTTGCACTGTCTACGTTTCTATTTCCTCTTCTTCCTCCCAACCACAAGCACAGACATAATAACGGTCTATGCTTCAAGGCTCAGTGCCGACTCCCCTATTATTCTCTTTCTACATCCTCTCCCTTCTGAGTCTCAAGGCTTTAAATACCATCTGTGTTTTTTGCCTTATTTGTGCTTTATAATACTCCTCCTTGCTCCTGTGACAGGGAGATACTCTGTCCTACTCCCTACTTTTTTATAATCCCTTATCTGCAAACTTTGGGGCCAGAGGAATTTTGGAATTCAGACTGTTCCAGACTTAAGAAAGGTGATATCAAGTAATAACTCCTAATTAAAGTCCAGAACAGCACATATTACACACATTAATAGCTTTGAAGTGACCCACCAAGGAAATAATTAAGGTAAGGATCACCAATGGATAATAAAGCCATTAGGTATTATCATCAGAACACTAAAATAATTTGGACACTGGAGAACAGGATATTTGCAAGCCACCAATGAACTGCCCTGTAAGCAACTGGCAAACTACAAAGAGGGAAGGAAAGAAAAAAGGACTTTTACAAGGGAAACTTCTGGTAGTCACCATGTTAACCAAATTATCAAACTTAACAGAACTAGGGTGGAAAAACCTGACATTTCATCACGTGTTTCCTTACATCACACAATATGAAGTACATAGCCACAACACACCTGAAGTCTCGCCAAAAATGTTCAAATGGAAATTATTCCAGACCTCACTTTCAGTTTATAAAGAGATGCAAGGGATAGTTAGTACCTAGAGAAACAGGTTAAATGACACCATGAGAAAATCAGACAAATCCAGAATGAGGGACACTCTATAAGTCAGTTGGTTCTGGTCTTTACAGGCAGTCAATGTCACACACACACTCACATACAGTTCTGGATCAAGAGAAATGAAAGAAACATACTAACCAAACATAATGGCTGGAATCCTGGCTGGATCTTAGTTCAATAAAGCCATCTAAAAAAGTAAATTTTTGGTTTCTTTAAGGCCAAATGTCCCTCAAATTAGAATCACGTTAAGGTCTGAACAGAGAGAGAATGAGTTAGGACCAGGAAAAGAAGTCAGCTATTCTCCCAACAAAGCTGTAGCAGGAGGAAACCCCCTCCAGAAGAAATCAATGATTCCTTGCTTCACGTCCTTCCAGAGTTTTATTTCTGCCAGTACCATGGTGTTTATTGCAGCCTGTCCTGCATCGTATTTTTTTTTTCTTTTTTGGTGTATGGTTGTTGTTTGTTTCTCCCACACTGGACTGTTCCCGAGGACAGTGAACACATCTAAATTTATTTCTGTATTTTCCCGAGTGACCTCAATAGCAGGTGTTCAACAATGTCCACTGAACATTATTCAATGAACAGTAAACAGATAATGCTCATATGCTCAATAAACACGTGCTGAGTGGGGAAAGACATGTGGGGGATAACTGGACAGGGGTGAATGTGGGCACTAGATATTATATTATTATGATATTATACTGTTAATTTTTTTAAATGTTGACTATTATGAGTCTGTAGGATAATGGCTCTTTCCTTATGGAAATGCCAATACATAGCAGTACGTATAGAGTATCACAATGTCTGCAATTTATTTCAAATGGTTTAGTAAAAAAGGGAAAAAAACATACACACACACACACACACACACACAAATACCCATATATAGATAAAATACACCCAAATGATAAGTATTGAGTTCAGCTAGTAGATATATGGGTGCCCACTGGACAACCCTTTTAATTTTTCTGAATGTTTCTAAGTTTTCACAGTAAGTCTGATAAAACACTGCAGTGAAATGTGTGATATTCGCATTCAGCAGGAGAAGGAAATGTACAAAGCGTTTCACCTCATGTTTTGCTGCCATGTGGGTTATGAAAGAGCTTTTGGTTTTCAGAGCTTCTTGGATTTCACATTTGTGGATAAAGGAGAGTGAGCCTCTATTAATTTTGTGGTGTTACCACTTTCATTTAGGCCTTTAATTCTCTCAGAATCTACCATCGGATGTGATATGACGTGGTAAACTGGTTTATGTTTTTCCAACTGATGAGTCAATTTTCCCAACACTATCTACTAAGCAATTCATCCTTTCCTCATTGATCTGTGGTGCCTTTTTGTTTTTTAAAATATTCATTTACTTATTTTGGCTGCGCCAGGTCCTAGTTGCAGTGTGTGGGACCTTCCATCTTCATTCTTTCAGCTGCCGGATGCAGGATTTTTAGTTGCAGCATGTGGGATCTAGTTCCCTGGCCAGTGGGGAAACCTGGGCCCCCTGCACTGGGTCCAGTCTTAGCCACTGGACCACAAGACAAGTCCCCTGGGGTACCTTTTTATAGTATATTAAGTTCCCACATATACATGGATCTATTTCTGAGACCTTTATTCTATTCCATTTCTGTCTATCACCTATTTTGGCGTAGATACCATACTTCTTTTATTACTATGGCTTGTTAGCTTGTATCTGATCCAAAAGTCCCCTTTTTCTTGGTAAAAGTTTACTTTGCTATTTCAAATGCCTTTAAGAATAAAAGTTGTCCCCCTAAAAATCCAGTTTAATTCTGAATGGAACTGCGGCTCTGGCAGCCTCTGTTTTCCAAAGATGGCTGCACCAGCACATGCTTCATTCCACACACTCTTTCTCCAATGATATTAACATTCTCCTATCGATACATGGGGTTTATGTTCTCTTCTCTTCTACCTAGGGTGACCTTCGCAACCTGCCTGAATCAATAATGTGCAGAGGTGATGCCATGTGACTTCCAAGGCTGGGTCAAAAAAGGCTTTCCCGTGGTTCCCTCCTGGGACAAAGGAATGTGGAAGCCCTGAGCCACCTAGTAAGAAGCCCAGCTACCTTGAAGGCACCATGCTGCTGAGATCACAGGAGAAGCTTGCACACAGAGATGCCCAAGGATCTCCAGCTGTTCAAGCCCCAAATGCTTGGGTCCTCCCAGACCAGGCACTGGTGCATGAGAGAAGCACCTCTGCGATGGTCCCATCCACAGCTACCATCTGACTGCAAGCTCAAACGAGCCCCAAAAGACAGAAGTCCTGCAAGAGTTGCTCCCCAATCACTGGCTCATAGAAGCTGTGAGAGAGAAAGTGTTTCAAGCTATTCGGTTTTGGAGGAATTTGCTACTCCACAGTTATTGGAATAGCCCTGTTTATAAATCAGTGTGAAAGGCGGGTTATGATCTGTACAATAACAGATCTCATGCAAGAACAGACTGTCTTCTCATTTATTTGGCCTTCTCACAGAGGTTCTATATATTTTTGTTTTTTGTTAAACACCAGAAACTATATGGTTTCTTCTGCTATTATTTCTTAAATTTCCAGTTGATCCCTGCTAGCATAGGGATATATAACTTAAACTAATAGATTCATCTTATATCTGATTACATCATGTGAAAATGTTATCTCTTTCCTTCCAATTCTTACATTGAATTTCTTCTTTCCTTAATCTGTTGATCAAGATCTCCAGTAAATTAAACCATTTCTTCGGTTAAATACAATGTTTGTTATAGATTTCTGTTATATAACTTCTGTCAAATTAAGTTCTTTTATTCATTATTTCATTGAGTATTTAAAACAAAAAATGCTGCTGAACTTACAAATCATTTTTCTGTATCAACTGAGATCCTATTTTCCTTTCTTTCGTCTATTGATATCACAGATTTTTTGATGCTGAACCATCCCTGTATTGGGGGTGGGGGGTGGGAAACAGTACTTGTTTGTAGACGTTCTCAATACACTACTGAATTGGATAGCTGATCTCCTATTTGGGGATTCTGGTAATATGAATGCCAGGGAGGTTTTTCATTTGTGACCAGACTTCTGCTCTGTAATAAGTTCAGTTTCTTCAAGTACAGAGCCTTCAAACTTGCACCCCTTCTGTAGAAGTTCTGGAACTAAACAGGCGAGGAAGTCTGGAGCCTCCGGGTACAGTGTGGACTCTCATCTGACACTCCTACCTCTGGCTTGGTACCTCACCCCCACCTTCCCTTCCTTGGTGTCTGCCTAAGTTCATAAACTCCAGCTCAGTTTCTCCAGAGACAATACCTCCCAACTGCGGCAGAGCTGGGAGGTTACCGGGTGGAGATGAGGTGACAAGTGGCCCTTATTCAGACTTTCTCTCCGTATTTTCAAGGTTAATAGAAGTCTGGTGAATAATTTGTGGAACGTCCATATGACGGGCTAGCGGACAACTAAAATTAAAAATTAAAAAAAGAGTTCTAAATATTAAAATTTGGCCACAAACTTAAAAATGTTGCAGAACAACATGTAGCGTGTGACACCCTTAGAAAACAAAGACGCCCACACGTGCTCGCAGCACGAGCTTGGACACATCCGCAGACACACCCGTGCGTGGCAGGGGCTGCCTGGTTACCCACGGACCAGAGGCTGCCGCAGCGGGAGGAGGAGCACAAGCTTTTACTTTCAGCCCTCTGCAGGGTCTGACCCTGTGATAATGAACTCAATTACTTTCAGAATTATAAGAAACAAAGAAGATTTTTTGCTACGTCCTCCCACTCCCTAACCCCCACCCCAATTATCCCTGGATCTCGGTGAAAACCACAGTGATTGAAACTTCTATTTATTAAGAGGGCAAAAGCAGTGGTCCAGGCCTGACGAACGACTCGGACTGAAACACCCGGGGTGAGCCTGCGCGTGGGAGCTCCAGGGGCCCGGCAACGAGGCCAGGCAGCAGCGCAGAGCCTCTCCGGCTTTCCGTCATTTCCGCTTCCGCCTCGCCTGCCTGCCTGCAGCACGTGTTCTACTGTGATCACCAAAGCAATGGGACTGGTACAGCTTCTCGCTCTATGAGAGCACACTCCTTTCTCCCTTATTTGAAGGCACAAGAGTTACTGAGCAAGGACCACAGGAGCCAGGACCCCCATCGCATTAGATAAGGTGAGAAACACCCCATGGCTCCAGGAAGAGCAGCTGTGTCCTCTCAATTCACCAAATACCGCACTCCCGGGCGACCGGCTCTGAGCTCCGCACACCGGCGGGTGCTCCAAGCGCCTTACGTGGGGTCCTCTTGGGGGCGCGGAGAGAGGACGCGCAGTGAGCTGAGGGCAGGGTGGGCCCTCAGTCCTTCCAAAGAGCCTCTCTGGCTCTCACCGACGCGAGACACGCGGTGCCAAGAGCAGCTTGGGAAGGTCTCCATGCTCTTGCAGCACGCAGCAGCTCTGCGCCAGCTGCTCGCAGGGTCTCCATCCATCCAGGAGGTGGCAGGAGGGGGGGGGGGGGGGGGGGGGAAAGAGGAGAGAGGCGCGCCTTTCCGGAGCAGAGCCTCCAGGCACAGGCGCCGCCGGGCGCTGCATTTGCACGACTGCATTTAAGCCCTTGAGCCTCCGTGCTGGGCACCACGATTATTCCTACTTTACAGACGTGAGACTCCAGGTAGGGGGGAAGTTTTCAGGAATAACGCTCCTAGACTCCCTGGGATGACCTGGAAACACAGAGGAAGAACTATAATGATAATGGGGAGTGGCCCCGTGTTTCAGCAGAGTCCTGAGCTGGAAGACAACCTCCACTTCTCCTCCAGGCCTCCCCCTGGCAGGAGGGAGGCTGACACACAGAGGCAGGCCACAGCCCGCCTGTCCCCAGCTTTCTACTGAGGACAAAAGCAGTGACTCTGGGCCCAGAGTTTCCCCTCTTCATTCTCCCTCACCTGTGGAGCAGGTGGCAGGAGGACCACCTTGCTGACAGCCACGCAGCTTCAGAGCTCACAGAGAGCCTCACAGGCTTCAGTGTCTGCTCTCAAAACCACTGGCGCGCTGTTTCCACTCAAGGTTTCATTTACTTTCAACAACAGATCAAGACCTTTGGGCTGAGATTTAAAATATACATACACCATACATATTTTTTAAAGTAACAGAACACGGACATCTATCCAAGGCAAATGTTGAGGCCAGCGAGGTGAGGCGGGAGGAGAGCTGGAGATGAAGGGGATAAGGTAAAAGGACATCCAAGTGGAGCCTGGCTGTCAGTGCCTGTCCCAAGCCAGGCGGGGATCTAGCCCCCGCCTCCAGGAATGTAAATACCTCTCAGCACCACCAGGCTGGAGGCTCCTTCCGCCCTCCCTAAAGGCACGCCTGTGTATCTCCTGGCTCCAAGGGCCCAGCCTGCAGCCTGTGCAGTGGGAAAGGGACTAAGCAGGAAGCTAAAATATGTGCATTCTTATCAAGGTTATAAATCGTGATGTTTCTGAGTCTCCACTTTTTCACCTGTGAAGTGAGGAGACTGGCTCATGCCTCTCAGATTCCTTCTAATTCTAAGGCTTACGAATCTGAAATTAGTGACGACCGCGGGTCTTCTTCAGTTCAGTTTTCTTTTTCTTGTGGGATCAGATCTTAGTTCCCCAACGAGGCAGTGAGAGTGCGGAGCCCTAACAGCTGAAACCCCAGGGATTTCCCAACACCCTTGGTTTCTGCTGCCCCTGCAGAAAAGCAGTATTATTTTCAGGCGAGCTAAAAGAGTTAGGAAGCCTCAGGCCTCACATATGGTAAATATTTTAAAATATTTTCAGAATTGATATTCCTGTTTAATAAAAGAGAGAGCCCCTATTAGAAAAGGCAAGGAGATACTTGTTATTCACATGCTGACTGCTAAACCTCAGAAGATTCCTCCTCTGACAACTCTCCATGGACCACCACACAGCATTCTTCCCCCAGCCCTCCCTTACAAAACCTCCAACACCTACAGTGACCTGAGGAGAGAGACTCTCACAAAGAACTCAGGTGTGTGCAGCCAAAGCTGCTGGGAAAAGGTAAAGACGTATTCCATATTAGCACTCCCTTCTACTTAAGCTCTTTTAATCGACCCTTTCTGATAAATAATTCACCTCACCTTGGCAACTGTCAACTTTAGTAGAAGGTCAAAGCATTCCCCTTGGGCTGCTGTCGGAGGGAACTTCTCCAGCTGCCTTTGGAGACGCCTAGAGAGGTTCTGAGGAGAGAGCACTATTTCCCACATGACTGAGAAATGCATTTTTCTGAAGAGACATGGGGTGTCTGCCTCTGTCACCCTAACCTCTCAAGCGCTTAGGAGCAACTACAAGGCATTACCTTCTTCTGAGACGCTCTTAAACAAATAAGGTTCCAAGCGTGTTATTATAAATGAGATGTAACAAGTCTGTCAAAGCAGCTTCTTTAAACTGTCTCAATTCCTTTGAAGCTGCTGAGCAGACATTTGCTTAGATCCTTCTGAGCAGGGTAGCAGGGAGAACACTGATACTCTGTCAAGTCAAAAGTATAATTTTATGTTTCACAGATTAACTTGAGAGGAAATACAATATAAACCAGTGTCTTCCAGTGTCTCAGCAGCCAGGCTCTTCAGAAGGGCAGTCTCTCATGGTAATACTGCACTTAGGCCAATTTTTCATTAAAAGGCCTCAGCCAGGTCAGAAGCTGTGACAAACCAAATTCCTTGAATTAATACTTTAAACCGAGCTGGTGACAAGATGATTAATTCTGTAAAAGAAAGCTGGGGGAGTGAAAGTTATACTCGGGTACAGGGATATTCTCCATGTCCTCCTTCCCCTCGCGCTGCTGCTAAGTCACTTCAGTCGGGTCCGACTCTGTGCGACCCCATCCCTGGGATTCTCCAGGCAAGAACACTGCAGTGGGTTGCCATTTCCTTCTCCCATGCATAAAAGTGAAAAGTGAAAGTGAAGTCGCTCAGTCATGTCTGCCTCTTCGCGACCCCATGGACTGCAGCCTATCAGGGTCCTCCGTCCATGGGATTTTCCAGGCAAGAGGACTGGAGTGGGGTGCCATTGCCTTCTCCGCCTCCCCCGATTACTTCTGACTAAATCCATCACAAAGCCTGCAGTGTGAACACCAGAACGTCACTGCAGGTCTGAATTCACGTGTGTCCCCCTGAAAGGTCGTCACCCTTGGGCAGTCTTCCTGAGACCTTCTTGCCTCGCTTTCTTAGCCTCCTCCTTCATGGTTAAGAAGCTCCAGCACCCTCAGAGTACAGAGGAGAAATGCAGAGAGAACTTCAGAAGTCTTCCCCCAGATCAAGAGGACAGCCAAGACTAATACCCAGGGGTCTGGACTCCTAAACTCTCCTGAGGCTGGTGTGCTAGGGTGGGTTTCATGGCCCTGGTGCTCAAATGAGTAGATATTAATAAGAGTTTATCCCTCCTGTTTTGGTCCAGGTAGGATCAGCCTAACTTACCCAGCTGTCTGGTCATACAGACCTTCCCCAACTCTCCACATCGCTGGACTCTGTTAAGTACAAAGGAGAGATGGGAGAAACGTGGCGGGGTGTGGGGGGGAGGTGGTGGGTGCGGAGAGGAAGATAAAACAACATGACTTTCAAGGGTCAGATGAAACAAAGCCAGTCTGAAGAAGGGGGGAGCTGTCAAATCTACCAGCCTAAGATCTTCAGTCCATTTAAAAACTGATTTAGGCAACTTTTAATCATGACAGGGAGAGTAAAAAAACTCAAGCTTTGGGCTCCAAATACTTCTCTGCTCACAACTGGGAGGATCAAATAAGACCTAAGGACAAACGTCAAGAACCAGAGTCTTTTGATGGCAGAAAAACTGGTTTTCTCTGATACCAGAGGTTTATTGTGCTCCATCTTGATTTATGATGATGTTCTTTTTCAAATCCCACAGATATCTGACGCCAAGCCTGCAAAAGGGAAGGTGACCGCCAAGAGTCTGTAATGAGCCCAGCGTCTGAGCCCAAGACAGCCAAGAGTGGGGCCTTCCTGCAGGGCCGGGTCTGGGCCGTTTTGAAGGCTTCCTTCACAGATCCCAAACACTACACAGCTGGAGATCAAAGCTGGGATCTAGTTATTTATACTCAAATGGGGAAAACCAACTGGGCAGTGGTTAATTACACACTTGATTTATTTAAAGGAGAAAAGGAAAGGAAACACTTCAGGATCCAACTGGCAAAAGCTATACCCAAAGCAAACCTAAGTACTGAGAGTTACTGCTATCTAACATCTTAGCATTCTTGGGCTTCTCCTGTCACTCAGCTGGTCAAGAATCCGCCTGCAATGTGGGAGACCTGGGTTCGATCCTTGGGCTGGGAAGATTCCCCTGGAGAAGGGAATGGCTACCCACTCCAGTATTCTAATCTGGAGAATTCCATGGAAAGTACAGCCCACGGGGTCGCAAACAGTGGGACACTGAATACTGTCACTTTCACTTTCAATGTCTTAACAAATTATCAAACTCAGTCTAAACATTTCTGTCCAAAGCAGACAGCGTGATGAGAAGTACTACCGGTTTGGTGCCCAAGTGCAACACGAAGGGCTGGAACCCCCATTGTCCAACAGGGCTCCGACTCCCCTCCAAGCTGCCCTAACTATAAACACTTCTCTCACTCTTCCACGAGGCCCTGGCTGCTCTCCTGTCCCGTAGCCTCTCCTGCTTGCAGTGCCGCCGGGCCAGCAGGTACGGAGGAGTAATCCCTGGACGTGACTGCTTCTGCAGTGTTATTCTCAGAGTGCCCCTTGCAACACGGCCAGTGAGAAGCCAAAAAAGGAAAAAGCTGCCCACCACTGATGAGAACAGCCCACCGAATGGGACGGCCCCAGGCTACCATCAGGTCTATACACTCCTGCAGAGAAAGGAAAGGAAAGCGGGCAGGTCAAGGATCAGAGTATTTACAGAACCAGACACATGGAGAGAGGCTCTGCTCTCTTGGACCCCACGCATGCTGAGGTGCCGACAGCGGCTCTGCCCGCCCGCACCCCGATACTCAGCACAAGGCTGAAACCTCAGTTTCCAAGGCAGGCAGGCGGCCCCGCCTTCCGCGCGGAGCAGCTGTGGATGACCATCCCGCGGCCTGGAGTGATGAATCCCTTGTTTATAAAGTTTTCATTTGCTCCTGTAAGATTATTTTCAATCCTACTTCCTAAGATTTCTGACTCTGGAACTTGAACTAGAAGCTTCAAAACTGACAGAGACCCAGAGAAACGATAAGGAATCAGGCCACCTCGATTCCCTGAATCAGCCAACCTCTGGGCTAAGGGAAGGCTTCTATAGTCTCAGGGCCTTCTCAGTCAAGGGCCAAATTAAATCATTTAAAAATCATTTAAAAGGGGATTTTTCTCTGGTGGTCCAGTGGTCAGGATTCCATGCCTTCATTGCTGAGGGCCCAGGTTCCATCCCTGGTTGGGGAACTAAGATCCCACAAGCTGTGTGGCAGAGTCAAAAAATTAAAAAGTATTGATCAAACCTGGTGATTCTTGATGAGCAAACAAAACTCTATTGCCAACTCTATTTGTACTGGAATAACCCACTAAAATCTGTTTAGATCAGAAATCTGTTTGGCATGAAAAAAAATAAGCATTTGGATTACACAGGAGTCAGAGGAGTAGGGAGATGGAGGAGAAGGCTGGCAAAATGGAGGTTTTCAAAGAGACCCTGGAGCCATCGGCTTCTGAATGAAGGAAAACACCAGGAGACTGAACAAATCTGAAAGAAAATACAAAGGGCGTTGACTCCGTAAGGAGAAACGCCATCATAACAAGAACCCTACATCTTGAGTTCCAACAAGCCAAGCAACTGAACCGGAAGAGGCCGTGGGGCTGAACGAGGCACTGGGGAAGGACAGCTGGCCTTCTTCTGGCAAGAGGATGTCCAGAGCCAGACGCCCTGGGTTTGCCAGTTGCTTCTCAAGGGAATCCTCAAAGTAGATGGTTGAACTTACGGGCATGAAAAGTCTCTTCCATTAGATAAGAACATGGCTTATAAGATTAGAACACATGTAAACCCATGGCTGATTCATATCAATGTATGGCAAAAACCACTACAATATTGTAAAGTAATTAGCCTCCAACTAAAATAAATATAAAAAAAATTAAAAATACAACAACGAAAGAACACGGCGACTTCTGCTCTCACGCTCTACTCGTGAACTTCAGTCCCTTTAAGTCTGTACTGGGACACAGGTCCCATTCTCATTAGAGTGCTCACGCTGCCGTTATTCTTTAACCACTGACATCGGAAAGAACTGTCTACCTGACTTGCAAATCTGTTCTGGCCACAACCATCACTAGAATCGATGACCAGTCTGTCATCAGAAAGGAAGGACTGCTCAGCCCAGTACCTCCTTTCCAAGGCCTCTGACCAGAGCCGCCGAATGACACGCGAACGAACATCGGAGTCACTGCAACCTACGGAAGTAGACAGTCCTTTCACAGTCAACCTCCAAATGCCCGAGCTCTGACGAGGAAGATTCTGACTCATCTCTGTGGATCCTTCTCTTTCTGTTTTTGGCCACCTGGCACATGGGATCTTAGTTCCCTGAGCAGGGGTTGAACCTGTGCTCCCTGCACTGATTGTGTGAAGTCTTAATCACTGGACAGTCAGGAGAGTCCTACAGATCCTTCTATTTCAAACATATTTAAAAAAAACTTCTGAAGCGAAATGGTAAGGGGGACCTATAAAAATAACCACCAGCTATTAGTAGCTAAAATGGTTGCAGCCCTCAGAGTTTTCTAAAGCAACAAATAGTCCTGATTACACATAAATATAACCTGCCAGCTCAGCAAGGACGGATCTAGATTCTGAGAAGCTCCAGAATGGCTCTGGGTCAATGGCGAGAGAAATGTCTGTACTGAGGAAAGACCGGGGCAGAAACTCTTCTTGATTTCTCCAAAGCTGGTGATGTGAGAGACCCCATCTGGGTCCTTCAAGGACATGTGCAGTTAAGAGATGAGGCTGACTCTCTCGGGGCAAGCTCAGTTCGGAAGGAAGGGCAATAATCACCCCTACGGACAACGTGTTTATGCTGCTTTTCTGTAAAATCAAGGTCCTTTGTCTCCAAGCTCACTTGAAGAGGTCATGGGCATCATTTCCACGCCTTTCCATCAGAAGTGACTCCCCACAAACCAGAAGCAAGGGCTTTCTGGCTCCAGGTGGCAGCTGCTGCGTCCACAGCCGCCTCTGGCTTTGTGGGCAGAGGAAAGGCTCTCCCCGCAGCAGGAGCGACCGAGCCGTCATGAGGCCCACGGCCTTTCCGAGAGGAAAGTGGGCCCGCAGCGGGCCCAGGGCATGGCGAGTGTGGGAACCAAGTTCTTCCACAAGAGTCACCAACAGCCTGAAATCAGGACCCTGGTTCTGCACACAAAGGGCGAAACTCTTCAACCCCAGGTGAGGGGGCAGGAAAGCAGACTGAACACACACCGAGGTCCTTCACTCTAGTTAGCCAGTGCTGCCATGTACTCAAACCCGAGGAACGCCTCCTTTAGAAAACACCAAGTGGGAACAGCGGGGGAAAGCCCGAGTGATGCTCCCACACTCGTCCACTCTCCCCGCACCGCCGCAGCCCGGGGCCCCGCCTGGCCCTGCCGGCGGGAGGGGGACGCCAGCCCCGCAGACGAGCGAGGACCCCGCCCTGCCGCCTCCACAGCCGTCTCTCTGCCTTTGCTCTGGGAAGCGGTAAGATCGGAGGAGCAGGCTCATCCAGACGCCCTGCTCCTTTATTACCCTTCTGAAACAAGAGAGCTACACAGAGCAGACCGGGAAGAGACTCGGACTCTCTTGTTCGGACTTGACCACTATGAAAGGCCACGTATGAGAGCCCAGGAGTGCTGAGACCGTCCAGCTGACAGGAAAGCCAAGGCCCAGAGCTGGCCTCACGCTCCAGGAGAGGTGACGCTCCACAGAAGAGCTGAGGCCAGTCCCCCCGTGGGGTTTACCAGGAGAGGAGCCACGGCGCGACGTGGTCCTGCCGTCCCAGGACGCCGGCGGAGGAGGCGGTCAGGGAAGCGCGGGACGCTGCTACAAATGACGGGCAGATTACTGAGTTACTTCTTAAAGTACAAAGCAATGATTCTAGACCTTTAATCAGACACGCGCGATTCAGAGGTCAGAGTCAGGGCTGAAAACCCAGCATAAGACCCAAGAAAGCCCCAGGCAGCTCCATGCCGGCTCCACCGTGCCCTCCCACACTGCCTCTCTACCCGGGATCTGAGACCAGGGACCACAAGCCAGTACCGAGCTTGTCCCCAGAGCCACGGACGCCAGCAAGGCGGAAGGACAGCCAGGTATCAGGAAGGCAACCGGGAGTCGGTTTCCCCCAGCAGGACCCTAACTGGAAGTCCAGAACCGCTCACAACAGTTGCTGGGTTTTCGTTTCCTTCCTCAAACCAGGAACCACATTTTTGAATCGATAGGTTAACAAGACCCTTCAGGCTCTGGAAGGCAAAACGCGTCCATGAAAACGCTATGCCTCTGAAACACACAGCAGGCCGATTATTCTCCACATGGGCACTGCCATCTCCACCAGGAACCCCAAACCCAAAGGGAACTAAGCGGTCCTGCTGGGTGGAGACGGAGCACGAAGGGACTGTCAACCAGGAGGGAAGGATGGGGCAAACCTGTGAGAGGAGACATAGACTTAATCCAAGTAAAGCAAAGTTTTGCCCTGGGCTTGGGAAGATGCTGGCCACTTACAGGAACCTGACAGAAGAATGTGAGCTACCAGGACGAGCCGGACAAGCCAGCAGACCATGCTACAGCAGAGACTAAGGCCTGAACAGGCCGCCCAGGAGCCAGACGGATCCGGAAACCCCAGAAGAAATGTTTCTCAAGTGCAGATTTTCCTGAAAATGTGACGGGTCATCTCAAAGCAAGAAATGAAGAGATATCATCTGAGGGCATGAAGAAAACCTCTATTTCTGTGAGTCAAGTCTGCTTATTCAATACATCCCTTCCTTGCATTTTGCATGAGGCACACCTGTGATGGGAATTACAGATGCAAAGAAGAGGAAGACCTCTAGGTCCAAAGGTAGCCCTTAATGGCTACAGTTTTCCTCTCTCCAGCTGGAGTCCTCAACTTGGAGAATATAATTATTTTCTGACCCTCAGTTCCCATTTTACACATATATTTAGATAATCAGTGTTTAACGTTAAGGTTCTAGCCACCCACCTGAACTAATTTAATTTTAAAAGGTGGGATGGGCAGTGAGAGAAAACCCTGGAGATTTCCTCCAGGATCTATGAACACAGGTTCAGGAAGACAGCTGGTCTACCTGGGGCGGGGCTGTAAGGAGGAGTCCGTTTCCTCTGCAGGGAGGCTCCTCCTTCATTCCCAGCACACATGCCTCATGGAGCAGTGGCGGGATGTCTGGCCTTGGGAACACATGTGTCTTACCCCTGACGGCAGCAAATGAAAATGCTTTTCCCATCTGTAGGCTCAGATTCTCCTCATTTTCACATGGGTCACCAACTCTGCTTTAATTTTAAAAGCTGGTGCCACAAAGGAGCAGAATCAAGGAGAGATTAAAACTGCATTTAACCTTATTTACAAAATAGAAGCAGAGTCACAGATGTAGAAAACAAACTTGTTACCACAGGATGGGAAGGGGAGGGATAAACTGGGAGATTGAGACTGACATATACACCCTACTATACACAAAAGAGATAACTAGTAAGAACCTGCTGTGTAGCAGAGGGAACTCAACTCAATACCCTATAATGGTCTATATGGGGGAAAAAATCTAAAAAAAAGTGTATATATGTACAGGTATATGTATAACTGATTCACTTTGCTGTATACTTAAAACTAGCACATTATAAATCAACTACACTCCAATAAAAATAAAAACAAAAAACCTGCATTTGGTGAAATGCATCAAAACAATCACATGGACTGCACTGATGAGTTCATGATAAAGCAAATGTAGGAAAATGCTGACCGTGGGGTCCGGGTGGTGGTTATGTGGGTGCTCACTGCACAGTTCTCCCAGCTGTGCTGTCTCTGGTGGATCCGTCTGCTTGAGGATGGAGGTGGCCTTGCAGGAATAAGGAAATTGCTCACGTATGTGAGATCAGAAGACCTGGGCTCACGTTAAACAGGCTTGCTGGCCTGAAGGCGGCTTGTCAGGTCACCAAGGACTCTTTACAAAGGCATACATCAGAATCAGCCTCCTCAAAGTTGGGGACCTCTGCAAATGGCTAATGCTTGGGCCCCACTGTAAGTCTCCTGACCCACAGGCTGAGGCTGGCAGAGTGATATAATTTTTCTATCTTGGTGGAGGTCTGTGTTGTTCCTGTGTATACATTGTCAAAACTCAGTCAACATATACTTCAAATGTGTGCATTTCACTGTATGTAAATTTCATGCCAAGGGAAACTATAAACAAATACTAAAAACCAGTTAATGGTATGAATGTTGAAATCTTCAGAGGAAAGCATACAGATAGCTGCATTTACTTTGAAATGCATCAAAAAATAAGACTGAGTGGCGATATGAAAAGAAAAGAAATGTGGTGATAAAACAAGCAGAGTAAAAAAGATGTATTTGGGGTAGGTAGTGGTGGTTGCAGTGATATGACTATACCAGCAAAACAAGTATTTTTTTAGAAGTTCCTCAAGTGGATTAAACAAATTGCGGTTTAATAACAACAACAAAAACAGGAATGAATTATTGATAAACAGAACCTGGAAAGGGAATTATGCTAAATGAAAAAAAGCTAATCCTGAAAGTTATATACCTGTGTGATTCATTTATAGAGCATTAACAAAATCACAAAATTATAGAGACAGAGAACAAATCAGCACAGTTGCCAGACACTAAGGAATGGGGCGGGGTGGTGGTGGAGTATGACAATAAAGGGAAGTATTAGAGAACTCAGTGGTGATACATTCTATAGCTTGACTGTGGTGATGGATGCTCCATCTGACACATGTGCTATAACTACACAAACCACACACACACACACACACACACACACACACACACACGGGTGCATATCAAACGGTGAAATGTGAATAAGGTCTGTGGGTCGTCCCAAAGGTACCAATGCCAATGTCCTCGTTTTGATATAACGCCACAGCTACATAAGATATACACCACTGCGGGAAACTGTATGAACGTATATGGATCACTACTATTTTTGCAACTTCCTGTGAATCTATAATTATCTCAAAGTAAAAAGCTAAACAAAAGCTCCTCAGACAATTCCAAATTTTCCTAGTGAAGGACTACTCATTCAGTCTAATCACTGACTATAGAGAAGAAAAACCAAAATTCTACAGAGTTCTCTCAATCACAAAAAAGTTTATCTTCTAATTCTAGAACTAAACTTGATCAGGTGTCAGAAATGTTCCTTGATATTTCTAAGCCAACTGTGTCTAAATACATCCCCTTCCATCCCTGGGACAGGCATTCTTGGCATTACATGAAATATCAGGATTGAGATCATCCACACGGGTAATCTGGGGGAAAAGAGGTAGGTCAAGTGGACCAAAAGGAGAGGAAAAAAAAAGAGAGATGCTACGTTACAAAGGAGCAGCTGCAAATGTGCAAACTAAAAATTAGAGGGAAGTTTTTAAAAAACTGAGTGTTTCACAACCAAGCTGAGATTTGTCAAAAGGGGTTTCTCTCAGCTTTCAGAGCTCCCAAGCCATTATTTGCTAGTAAATTTCGTGAGAAGCAGAGGGGGACATGCTCCAGACACAGCTGTTTCCATCTGTTGTTGAAAGTAAGATCCTGCCTAAAAAAAGAAAATGTTAAAAAAGTCATAAATCCTTCAGACTACAACCTCAGCAGAGGAGTAAACCACGATTCTTTTCATCTTTTAAAATGCGATAACTTTGCTCCTGCTAGACCACACTGAAAAGGAAACCATTCTGACACATTTAAATGCTGATGTGCTGATGCCCTTAAGAACTGGAAGATTAAGCAAAACAGGACACACTTGGAGCTTCTACAGCCCGACAACTTCACTGTCCTTCCTGCTGCTTTTCTCTGCTCCATCCCTTCTTCAGCCCCCAACCATTAAGAAAAAATAACCTGTAAGATTTTTGTAATCAGGATTAACAATAAGCTGGAAGCGAAGATTCCGGGACTTGTTAAATTGTGAGAAAGGTAACAACTTGAGTCACTTGCTAAAAGTTCACAGAATAAACCTAAGCCTTAAAAATGATTTGAAGTGCCGAGTCTCTCAATTGTGAAAATCAAAACCAGGGGAACTTCCAGTTACAGTAATATGATAGCCCAGAAAACCAGAAAATCCTATTGCTGCAAATACCTAATGCTGCTGGCGAACACAAGAAAGAGCTGGAAATCCCCAAGCACCAGAAACCGAGAGAACTGAAAAGAGAAAGTACGAGTGGGGAGGAGGCCGGCCTGCTTGCGCTACAGATGAGAAAAAAGGCCTCTTCTGGGCTCTGCAGCTGCAGGCTTGCACCTCCTATTCTGGTGCCCAAGAGCTCGCAGTCAAAAATTACACCTCACACGGGAAAACCGCCCACCAAGGGCAGGGCTCCCAACAGCACAATCTGACAGACACTGCAGATACGTACAGCGTCTACACCGTAACCTCTAAACTGCTCAGAAAAAATTATATGTGAGAGAGGTAAGGGAGTGAGAAGGAACAGAGTTCAAATATGGCAAAACATTAACTGGCTGGATCTAGCTGAGGGGAATGAATATAGGTGTTGGTAGTCCTGTTCTTTAAGTCTTCTGTAGGACTGAAATTTTTCAAAATAACGAGTTGGGGAAAAGAAAAGCATATCTTATACATTCATAAACATAAAAACCAATGTATGTATCAAGGTAATTAAATACGATAATGAGTGTGGGGGTTAAAAAAGAACAGAAGAACTAGAAGCAATTAATGAATGATTTAATGTGGTTTCAATCCAACTAACATACAGAAAAAAAGAAGTCCCCAGAAGATCATTTGAGGGAGAGTTAGTTCATTTACTTCAGGAGATCTCATTTCCATACTACTTAAAACAGAGCCGATAATAGTATGCATTTGTATTGGATCATCTAAGGAAATGTAATTGCCAACTTCACCAAAAGATCTAAGAATAATGTTTTCACTAGATATTCTACAGCCATGAATCCTGAATACTAAATTAGCAAAAGGCTTCTTATGTGAATGTGAAAGTGATTTTTTTAGAAAGAAACAATATAAGAGGATTAAAAAAAATAATTTCCTCTATGGATTAAAAGATTTTTGTGTGACAGCAAAGCAGAACGTAGAACAGGCAAATCAATACAGGAAGTAGACTGCTTGATGCTGGGAGACTTGGTCGGTGGGTGGGGGAGAAGATGCGGGGTGTGGAGCTTCTTTGGGGGGTTAAGTTCATGGTGATGATGGTTGCACAATTCTGAAAATACTAAAAGAATTGTGTACTTCAAATAGATGAACTATATATAAATTGTATCTCAATAAAGTTGTGAAAATGCATATATTAGAAAACAAAAATAATGGAAAATCGTTAGCGAGAGTGTCCAAGTAAAAACCTAGGAAGACTATAGAATAAACCCAAATAGAAGGAAAGGGAGGACAAACGGGCCAAAAAAAAAAAAAGGCAAAGCACCCGGCAGAAAACAATCATGGTGTTTAGGCAGAAAAAAGGTTAATGGTGGCAGAGTAACTTGGAGAGAAGCTAAGCTTCTGAGCACAAGGCCACACACACCACGCCCCAAGTGGACCGACAAGGAGCCTCCCACCTCGGGACACTTGAGCAAAGCGCCACCATCACACCACCCACACCACCCCAATGCCATCTACATGCGAGCATCTGACCCATCCACACACCGCCTCCACGGCCTCAAGCTGCTCTTTCCAAATCAGCCCTTGGACGGGGCCCAGGTCATCTCTCTGGACCCTGCCGTGAGGAGAGCCAGGTATTCAAGTTTTCTGAGCTCTAACCAATGAAAGCAGGCCCTCTTTGGTTTGGAAAGTCTCCATCCTCCACTCCTGAGCAAAGAAGGCTCTGAGAGGACCTTCCCGAGCCCAGGGAAAGCACCTACAAGTCACAACCACGAGCACTTTCAGAGGCGAGAGTTAAGAAAATTCCCTTTAAAATCCCTCTGTGGTCAGGAACGAATCAAGGACAGCCATTCAGTGGTGTGTAAGCCGCTGAAACAGCACAGTGTCAAAGGCTGGTGCGTGTCCCTCCTAATTTCCATGTCGAAGTCTTAACGCCCAGTAACCCTTAATATGACTGTACTAGGAGACAGGGCCGTGAAGGAGGTCACTAAGGTAAAATCAGGTCATCAGGATGGGCCCTAATCCAATATGACTAGTGTCCATGCACCAAGTGGAGATCAGCGCGCGCACACAGAGGGAAGACCATGTAAAGACACAGACCGTCTACAAGCCAAGGAGCGGGGGTCAGAAGAAATCACCTCTGTGGACATCTTGATCATAAGCTTCCAGCCTCTAGAACTGTAAGAAATTCCTGCTGTCCAAGCTGCTCAGCGTGTGGTGCCTTGCTATGGCAATCCTGGCAATCTAACACAGTAAGGAGTGACAAAAGATACAAAAGGGGAAGAAGCACTGCCGTGCTATGATTGTCTGCGTGAGGAAAGGCAGGAGAATCTAGACTGCTAGAACCAATAAGTGCTCAGTAAAACCGCCAGATGTGAGAGCCACACACAAGAAAGTCAACAGCGCTCCTCCCGAAACACTCCTGACAATTAGAGAACAAACAGGCACCTTAACCAACTGTCCCTCACTGTGCAAACGGATAAAGAAATTGAACTGTATTTATCCACAGGTCAAGGGAACACTACAAAGCAGTTATTTCTAAAATAAATAGGCTGGATCTGCACAGACAGATCTCAAAAACACAACTCTTAATTAAAAACAAACAAACAAACAAAAGCAAGTTACAAAGAAATAGATATATTCTATCTATTCATTTTCAATACACACACAAGTCATGGAGATGCATATAAGCACAAGCGCAGATAAACCCACAGGCAGGGTGTTTATGTGAGACATTTCATCTTGGTGATAGGCACACAGATGTTTGCCATGTCGTTTTCTGTACTGTTCTATGTATTTGAAAGGCTTCATTTTTTGGATATAAATAGAAGACTCTGTGAGGTCCAGATAAATGCAAACATAAAATTCTAAGGGGTTCATGATTTTAAAAGCCCCACAGTACTCTTCTCTACTATCTGTACACATGTGCTTTTTTAGGGGACTCTTTAAGTTCACTCCCATACTGTTCCTACCCCAGCAGGAGGATAAAACCAGCAGAGAAAACCATTTAGGTTTCAAGACACCTAATTTTTAAGTCAGAATAAAAACCAGCTTTAGGTAGTGCCCCTTTCTCACGGCTTGTGTGATCGCCTGTAATCTGAAAGGTGCCAGGAATGTAAATAGACCACATTTTCCACCTGGGAGCACTCAGCGAGGTCATTAAAGAGAATTCTCAGCCAAGTCAAAGGATTGCAGGCACCAGGTTCAGGTCAACTCAGGACCATGACTGGGATACCCTGGATAAAGCCAGGGACTGATAATGTCAAGGAACTTTATAGTTAGGTTAAAAAGGAAATCCTGGATCCAGTAAAACCTGCAGCGGCCCCTTCTCTGCTTATTAGCAGTCACCTTTCCCCACTCATCCATTCTCTCTCTATGCCTAGGGTAATGACTTCAGTTGCTACTTCCCAGCCTTTTCCTAAGGTGGGGGGGGGGAGGGGATCAAGAATACCTAATAAAAAACTGTAATGCAAAGGGCAGAGAGAGTTCATGCGTTTAATTTTAGGTCAGTTACCAGGTTTTTCTTGAGCTCTGGCCAGGGTTATTCTGGTACTGGCATGGGGAAACCTATTTTGCATGGGTGTGAGTTAGATTAAAAACAAAGAAACAAACAAAAGTCTCACAACAGGTGCTCAAACTACACATCCCTCACGGAGCCCGAGGCCACCAGACGAGCACTGCCCACTGGGCCAACCAGGTCATCTGCCAGAGACTCTGCTAAAGACAAGGGTTTCCCATGGCACAGAAAGGGACAAGGGAGACAGCTAACAGAATCACTACTTCAAATCCTCTCCACTGCCTCCTTCAGGTGGAAGTATTAAGCAAAGTTGGAGAAAAAAAAAAATCTCACTATGTTGGAGGGAAAAAAAAAAATCCCACTTTCAACAGATGGTGGGTGACAGAGAACCATGTTAAGCTCCCCTTGAAGAATAAAATATGAAATAACAGATAACGTGCTTAAAATATCGTTACTCCATATGTCACTCTTGGTTCATTCATTACATATACAGCCCTTTTTCCCAAGGGAAAACAGAATGTCCATCAAACAATTTGATCCTTGCAAAACCAACGGCACCAAACTGAGTCAACAGGATAAGGGGCCTGCTCTCTACCCAGCAAGGCTGATGGTTAAACCAGGCAAGAAATTCCGAAGGATTAAACTCTGAAAGTCAAGATCTGGGTTTTAAAATATGCAACGGTGGTTTCTGATTCATGCAGATTCTTCGGAGAGCAGTACTCCACTCGACCCGAGGTCGTCCTCTCTCCTCTCTGCTCCGTCCTATAGCTGTTCTTAGCTATTGTGCACTTGCACAACACACACTCTCTCTGACCAGAGTATAAACTCCATGAGGGCCAGAACCAAGTGTTACCCATTTTTGCAGATCTATTAGGGCCTAGAATGATACCCTGCCTAAAGTCAAATGCTCAAACAAACACAAGCTGGGTTTAAGCAAATCTGGCCCAAAGAGGCCTGGTGAAAGAGAAGGAAGATAAAAACTATAGTCTGGAAGGCAGCCTGTTCAAAAGAACTACACATTTAAAATGTTAAAAGATGAACAGCCATCCTCTGCAAGACACAGATAAAGTGTTCCTCTAAGTTAAATTGAGGAAGGGAAATACCAGTTTCCTCTGGCAAGCTTCTGAAAAGATAAAAGCATGTCTGCTTTGAGTGATAATGTGTTACAGGCTTAGGCAAGAACAGGTGAAAAAAAAAAAAAATCTGATAAAACCATGAAGCTGCTGGTAACTCAGTGAAGGGGGAACTGGAATTGGCCAGGCCGCTTCACAACTCATGGCTACACAGGGTGGCTTTAAAATAAGGAAGGCTCAAAAAGAACAGAGAAGATAAAGACATTATCCTCAACTTGTTCTTTATTGCAGATGCTCTCTCACTCCTATTAAGCATTTATGGGGTGCCAGCTACTGGTGAGACAGCCAGGTGAAGGGAAACACCCCAGCCATCACTGCTCTGGAGCTGGCCTTGGCTTGTGTTCTCATTAGCTGTTCAACCTGCCGAACGCCTAGGCTGGAGAGAGGCCAGTACAGCAAGTGTCTCTCAGGAATCATTCATTATAACCTATCAAAGAGCAGAGTCAGTTTCATTTTCTCTCTGAGAAGTCACAAGGACTCCTGAACGAAAATATCAAGATTCAAAAACAGAGAACTGTTTTGTAGAAATCAACAAGCTGATCCTAAAAATTTGGATGGAAATACAAGGACCTGCTATTGCCAAAATGATTTTGAAAAAAACAAATTAGAACATACATTACCAGATTTCAAAACTTAACCATAAAGCTATAAGTAAGTAGGATAATGACAGACATATAAATCAATGGAACAAAACTGAATCTAGAAATAAACCTTTATTTTACATTTACAGCCAGTTGATTTTGCCAAGGGAATTCGGTGGGAAGAAAGAATGGTCTTTTCAACAAATGGTGCGAAGATAACTGAATGCACAAGTGGTTCTTTAAAAAAAACAACGGAACTTGCACCTGTACCTTGCACTATACCCCAGTGTTAACTCAAACTGGAATAGAAACATATGTAACAGTTAAAACTATAGAACTTCTAGATGAAAACACAGGAGAAAAATCTCCGTGACCTTGAACTAGGCAAAGATCTTTTTATATATGACATAAAAAACATGATCAATAAAAGAGAAACCTTGAGAAACTGGACTCAATCAAAATCTAAAATACTTGCTCTTTAAAAAACACCATAAGAAAATGAAAGGACAACTCACATATTGGGAGAAAATATTCTCAAATCACATATCCAGAATACACAGAGAATTCAGTGTACAACTCAGACAACAGCCAACCCATTTGAAAAAAACAGAAAAACAAATGGGCAAAGATATGAGTAGACATTTCACCAAAGAAGATATATGAATTGATACGAAGCACATGAGAAGAGGCTCAACATCATTAGTCATTGGGAAAATGCAAATTAAAACCACAATAAGATGCCACTATCCATCTACTAGAATAGCTATAAATTCATAAGACTGATAGATAATACCAGGGGTTTTGAGGATGTGACAAAATTGGCATACCCACCTCCCCAATCCATTGGCTGAAATGTACAGTCACTTTGGAAAAGTCTGTCAGTTTCTTGAAAGGTTAAACAAAGAACTGCCATGTGGAAACACATGTCCACACAAGAACCTACACATAAATGTTCACAGCAGCACCATTCATAATTGCCTTAAAGTAAAAACAACCCACCTGATCAATCGACAGACAGAACGTGGTAAATTCACACAATGGAATACTACTTAGCAATAAAAAGGAACAACACCCTCAACATGGATGAACCTAAAAGAAGGAAGCCAAATGCAGAGACTGCATATTCAATGATCTCATTTATAGGAAATTTCCAGAAAACACCAGTCCAGGGCAGCAGACCAGCGGGGCTTAGCAGGGATTGACTGTAAGTAGATACAATGTTTGGGGGGATGGAAATGCTATAAAATTGGATTTCAGTGATAGCTGTACAACTCTGTCAGTTTACTAAAAAATCCCAAAATTGTACACCACAACAGATGAACTTTCTGGCATAAAATTCGTAAGCTTTAGCACGAAACATGTAAGAATCACCTGGAAACCTGTTAAAACCCAGATACCCAGAGATCCTCCCATCCCAGATATGGATTCAGCAGGTCTAGGATGCAGCCCACGAACGTGCAATTCTAAGAAGCTCCTGAAACATGCAGTAAAAATAGATTTCAAAGTCCCACCAGAGATCTACTACATAGAATCTTTAGGAAAGGAGGCCCTGGGATATCTCCACCTCTTACAGGTATAGTCGTCCCTCAGTAACCGTCCACAGGGGACTAGTTCCAGGACACACCACCCCTTCGTGGATACCCAAATCCACGGATGCTCCAGTCCCTCATAAAAGATGCACAAAACTAAATACAGCCTCACCCATACACTTGAAATCATCTCGGGATTATTTATAATACTTAATACAATCTAAACGCTATACAAACAGTTGCCAAGGGGTGGCAAACTCAAGTTTTGCTTTTTGGAACTTTCTGGAATTTTTTTCCTGGATATTTTCGATCCACAGTTGGTCGAATCCATGGATTGGGAACCTGTGGACAAAGAGAGCCAGCCAACTGTATGGGAGAATCTCATGCTCAATCTCATGGTTCAGCACTTCATGAGCTGTAACACTCTCATATGCAATTAATTCCAATGACTTGAAGTAGTTCCAAGAGTAAAATCTGTGTGCTCCTCTTTTGAAAATGTCTTATAGATTTACACGGTTCAAAATCAGATGGGGTTCTGCCTTAGGCCTTTCTAAACAAAGTAATTTGCAGAGAAGTATATTGGATTCATTCAAGGTATTCTAATCTAAATACGGCTCCACATTTTAAAACAAATTTCTCCTTTAAAAATGTTTAGGCTACTTTTCAGGTTGAATCTGTTTTAAATCTGTTTCAGTGCACGATCACATGTTTTCTGAATTCTTAACAAGGATGTGTAACTGATCTATAGGATCACAATTCTGACTGCCACAGATAACATTCAACAGCACTGGTGCCATTTTTAATGGTTCAACTCAGTAACTACTGGAGTCTAATGCTCAGCTATCACAGAAGACACAGAAGACCTAGTTCACACTGGGAATTAGCCATTCTTTTTAGTATCATAAAAACAACAGCACCCAACATCAGTGAGTGCACGAACGGGAAATTTTTACAGAGACAGGACTGTGTTCTAGGAAAAGAAAAAAAAAAGCACTTAAATTATTTTCAATTTCTCTTATCGGTATGGCTCAAAAGAGTGGGAGTGGCCTTGCACGCTGGATGCCAGGTCGCAGAGGCCAGAAACAGCCAGACTGGGTGCTGAGGAGCGCGCACGTGGGCCTTCCCTGAGAGCACCTCACCTCACTGTTTTTTCCGACTCTGACTGACATGGCCCGGGGTGGGGCTCAAGCTCGCCAGGGCAAGGAGTCGACGATAAAACGATGTTTCTAAAGACAGTCACAACAGTACTGTCCACCCCACAGGCTTCTCTGCAAGGCCCCTCTCCTAGCCCTGACTCCTGTTACTGACCCACAGAATATGGAGGGGATGCAGCAAGTCACTGCCCAGGCTAAACCGTAAGAGAGCTACAGCTGTGTCTTCCCTGCTTGGAAGGCTTGTTCTCGGAATCCAGCTGCCATGTAATGAAACCTAAGCTGGACAAGAGGTGAGAAAGCCCCATGGAAAGGGAAAAATCCTAGTTTCCAGCCACACCAACCAGCGTCCCTGAGCTGTGAGTGAAGGGATGTCATGTTCCACCCCCACATCCTTCACTAACTACCCCTCATGAGATGCCCCGCCTGCGGCCACACAGATGAAAACCACCCAGCTGAGCCCTGCCTCAATTTCTGTGCCACAGAATTATGAGCGAAGATAAAACGGCTGTGGTCTTAATTAAGCCATCACATTTTGGGGTAGGTCTTGTTACCTAACAAGAGAAAACAAAAACAGGTTTCAAGTTTGCTCTCAAATGTTCTTGGTAAATGATGGGCAGACATTAGTCAACATGTACAGACTTAGTTTTCTACACCTCAGGGGTGGGAAGAGCCTGAAAGCCAGTTACCAGGGAAAGAAAATAAGTAATCATAAGTAAGACTCAGTCTGCTTCAAAGACTTTTCCATATCTGTTGGCAAAAGATTTTGTTGCTTCCCAATTTTTGTATTAAAGAATCAGGTTACATGAGTTTTGTGCTTTCCTAAAGGCCAAATCGGGACTTCCCCGGTGGCTCAGAGGGTAAAGCGTCTACCTTCAATGCAGGAGACCTGGGTTCGATCCCTGGGTGGGGAAGATCCCCTGGAGAAGGAAACGGCAACCCAGTATTCTTGCCTGGAAAACCCCATGGATAGAGAAGCCTGGTGGGCTACAGTCCATGGAGTCACAAAGAGTCGGACACGACTGAGTGACTTCACTATGAAAGGCCAAATCAGGCACGGTATTGCCATTACACACCAACCTATCAATGTGATTCCACTTATCTTAAGAGTTTACTGAAACAGAAGACACAAAGGATCCTAAAGATGTAGCCTTCTATAGTCTCATCCATTCATCTCTTCCCTCTGATATACCAGCATGTGTGCGTGCTAAGTCACTTCAGCCGTGTCCAACTCTTTGCAACCCTATGGACTGTAGCCCACCAGGCTCCTTTGTCCATGGGATTCTCCAGGCAAGAACACTGGAGTGGGCTGCTGTGCCCCCTCCCCGCAGGGGATCTTCCTGACCCAGGGATCAAACCCGCATCTCCTGCATCTCCTGCAGTGGAAGGCAGGTTCTTTACCACTAGCGCCACCTGGAAAACCCCTTTATACCAGAACGCCCTGTCAATCTTACAATAGGGAAGAGAGTTTAAACGCAATTATATCTAAGATGCAACCCAGCACAAAGATGCAAAGGCAGATGCTGAGTCAGGTGGATTCAAATTCTGGCTTTGTCATTTCCCATCTATAAGATGGGAGGCTGGCACTGAACAAGCACTCAGGAAATGTCAAGCTCATGTTTACTTTCTCTCTTCTCGCCCAAATCAATGCAACTAAACCTGTAAAGTATTGCATAGCCCAAGGATTTTCTTGAAGGTACTCTAAGCAAACACAATAAAGAAACTGAATCACACACGGCTCAGTTCATAGCGCTCAGGGAGATTAAACCTAAGTATCCAAGTACACTGAATAAATCTCACTCATCCAAGTACCACACAGGTGCTACCATCCCTTTAAGTGTTTACAATTTCAACATCTGAGAAAGAAAATTAGTGAAGTTGCTTCCACGTCTCTGAACAGGTTGCCCAAAATTCTTTAGACGACAGAGAAGATAACTTAGCTGCCAGAGAACAGGCCGTGCTTGTCCAGAGATAGATCCTTAAAAGGAGAAGTGCAGAGATGCGCTCTGAGCCTAAAGCAGCTATGCAAGTCTTAATGATCCCAACTCAAAGCTGAGAGCTGGCTAGTGAACACTTCAGTGCTGGGAAGTAGTGTCTTAAGAGAGAAGAAGGCTTTGGTTGAAACAGGACAAAGTCTTCATATTCAGAAGAATACCAGCAGGTACAGAGCTTAGTTCTGCTAGGGTTTAGGAAACAGAAGATTTCCAGGGATCCTTCTTGATTCTTACATAAGATAGTAAGTTGAATCTTCTCATCACTGACATTAAATTGATACTGGCAGCCTCCTACTAATTATAGCTAGCCCAATCTTCACCGGTTTCTTTTATACTCAAATCTCCCTCACTCTTTTATCCACTTGAACCACAGAACCAGAAAAATAAGACTACATGTGCTTTTCAGGTCTCATTATGATTTGCTCAAATCTTATAATGTCTGCTATATGAACTGTGAAATCACAGTTTTATTTTTTAAGGCCTACTCAACTCACCCCTCCTCTCAGGTCCAGTGGTTGAACTTGAGAACTTGAGGCAGCAGTGACGGACTTAGAAATCTTCTGCTGGAGGCAAATGAATGGAAGAATACCACTGGAAATTCTTTCCCTATAGATTAAACGTGCTGTGCTGTACTTAGTCACTCAGTCGTGTCCGACTCTTTGCAATCCCATGGACTGTAGCCCGCCAGACTCTTCTGTCCACAGGATTCTCCAGGCAAGAATACTGGAGTGGGTTGCCATGCTCTCCTCCAGGGGATCAAACCCAGGTCTCCTGCATTGCAGGTGAATTCTTTACCATCTGAGCCACTAGGGAAGCCCATACATTAAATACTATAATAGAGACTGAAGGTACACTATGATAAGTTAAAGATGTATGATGTAAAATCTAGACTAACCACAAAAAAAATAAGCCAGTATGTAAAAAGCTTGGTAACAAGCCCATGTGCTACGGTGATTGTGCCAGGCACCCAGTCGTGTTGGACTCTCTATGATCCCATGGACTGTAGCCCACCAGGGTCCTCTGTCCACAGGATTTTCTGTCAAAGAATACTGGAGTGGGTTGCCATTTCCTCCTCCAGGGGATCTTCCTGACCCAGAGATTGAACCCATGTCTCCTGCATTGGCAGGCAGATTCTTTACCACTGAGCCACCTGGGAATCCCAAACAGCCCATAGTGAAGATAAAATAGACTAATAAAAAAAAAATGCCAGAATATATAAAGAACTTCTACAACCACAAAAAACAAACAGCCCAAATTTTAAAATGGACAGAAGATTTGAACAGAATTTCTCCAAAGATATATAAATAGTCAACAAGCACACAAAAAGATGCTTAACGTCATTAATCATGAGGGAAATACAAATCAAAACCACAATAAGTTATCACCTTATCTGTCAGGATGTCTATTATCCATAAGAAAAGAAATAACAAATGCTGGTAATGGTGGAGAAAAGGGAATCCTTCTACACTGTCAGAGGGAATGTAAACTGGTACAGTCACTATGGAAAATCGTATGGCAATTTCTCAAAAAATTAAAAATTAAAATTACCATATGGTCCAGCAATACCACTTCTGGGTATACATAAACTGAAAACAAGGTTTCAAAGAGACGTATGTATACCAATGTTCATAGCAGCATTATTCACAATAGTCAATAGATGGGAGCGACCCAAGTGTCTATCAATGAATGAATGGTTAAACAAAATGTGATACATATGCAACAGAATATTAACCAGCCTTAAAATAGAAACAAACACTGGTACTTGCCATAAATGGATAAACTTTGAGGAAATCATGTTAGGTGAAATAAGCCAGTTACAGAAAGACAAATAACATATGATTTTACTTACACGAGGTAGCAAGAGTCATCAAAACGCACAGAAACAGAAGCATAATTATGGTTGCCAAGGGCCAGGGGAGGGAAAAATGGCGAGGTGCTGCTTAAAGGGCACAGAGTTTCAGTTTTTCAAGGTGACAAAGTTCTGGCCAATATACTTAACACTACTGAATTAAAAATGATTACGATGGTAAATTTTACGTTATGTGTCTGTTTACCACAATGTTTTAATTTTAGAGTGAAATTCTTAGAGATAAATGTTTAAAAATGTGTGCAAGACCTTTACGCTAATAAAACACTGCTGAAAAATGTGTGCAAGACCTTTACGCTAATAAAACACTTACATAAATGCAGAGAAATACTATTTTTACAGATTTGAGGCTGCGATATTTAAATTTATTCATAAATTTCACTTGATCTCAATCAAAATTCCTGTAGGCTTTTTTTCCTGGAAACATACAAGCTGATTCTAAAATGTATACAGAAATTCAAAGGATAGTGAATACTCTAAAAAATAACTTAGAAGAATAAGATAGAAGAATTATAGTGTTTTGATTTCAAGACTTATTATACCACCACAATAATCAAAAGAGTGTGGAATTGGCATAAGGACAGACATGGAGAGCAGAAAAGAATACAGTCTAGAAGTAGACCTACCATATAAACTATGGTGAACAGTTTCTTTTCCTTATTCCTTTCTTTTTTTTGCAATAACACTGGTTTACAACATTGTACAAGCTTCATGTATACAACTTTATATTTCTACTTCTGTATGCGCTATAGCGTACTCACCACCAAAAATTTAGTTTCCACCCATCACCATACAGTTGATCACTTTGACCAATTTCACCCTCCCCTCTCCACCGTCTCTTCTCAGGCAACCACTGCTCTGTTCTCTTTATCTATGCACTGATTTTCATCTAGTTTGTTCATTTTGTCTGTTTGTTCTTTATATTCCACATTATGAGTGAAACCATATGATATTTATGTTTCTCTGACTTATTTCATTTAGCATAATACTCTAGAGTCCATCTATATTATAGCAAATGGCTGAGTAGTATTCCATTGTATATACACATTTTCTTTATCTGTAAATAGAATCAACAATTCAATAGGGGAAAGCATAGTCTTTTCAGCAACTGGTGCTGAAACAACTAGGATGGAAAATGAACTATGAAAGCAATGATAAGGTTTGACCATGGAAAACTACAAAACAGCTGAAAGAAATCAAGGAAGACCTCAAAAATATAAAGACATCCCATTCAAGTTCATACACTAGAACACTTTAGTACTATTTAGATGTTAATACTCCCCAAATTGATCTAAAGATTCAATGCAATCCCTAACAAAATCTCAATTGCCTTTTTCACAGAAATGGATAAAATGAGTCTAAAATTCAAATGAAACTGCAAGCAACCCAATCTTGAAAAAGAAGAACAAAGATGAAGGACTCATACTTCCCAACTTCAAAATTAACTACAAAGCTATAGTAATCGAAACAGTATGGCATAGGAGAAACACACAGACCAATACAATAGAGGGTACAGAAATAAACGCATGGTCAACTGACAAGGGTGCTAAGACCATTCAACTGGGAAAGATTAGTGTTTTCAATAAATGATGTGGGGAAAACTGGGTATCTCCATGCAAAAAGAACGAAGGTGGAACTCCACCTCACACTACAGATTAAAAATCAACAGATCAAAGACCTAAAACTATAAAACTCTTAGAACACAGGTGAATCTTTCTGATCCAAAATTAGGCAACAACTTTTTAAAAGTATAGGAAACAAATGAAAAAAACAAATCGGGCTTCATCAAAATTAAAAACTTGTGTGCCTCAAAGGACACTATCAAGAAAATGAAAAAACCAACAGAATGGGTAAATTTTTGCAAATCATGCAGCTGACAAGAGACTAGGATCCAAAGTACACACAGAAAACTTACAGTTCAACAACAATAACAAAGAACAAACAATCCAAATAAAAAATTGTCTTAAGAATGTGAATGGACATTTCTCCGAAGAAGATATACAAAGAGTCAACAAATGAGAAAAGATGCCCAACATTCTTGGAAGTGAAAGTGGAAATGAAAGTCGCACAGTCATGCCAGACTCTTTGTGACCCCAGGGACTATACAGTCCATGGAACTCTCCAGGCCAGAATACTGGAGTGGGTGGCCTTTCCCTTCTCCAGGGGATCTTCGCAACCCAGGGATCGAACCCAGGTCTCCTGCACTGCAGAGTCTTTACCAGCTGAGCCCCCAGGGACATCCCCCAACATCCTTGGGGAAATGCAAATCAAAACCACAGTGAGATACCACTGCACAACCACCAGGATGGCTATTATCAAGAAAACATATAGTAACAAGTACTGGAGAAGATGCAAAGAAATTAGAGCCCTCATATACTGTGGGGGAAGAATATAAAATGGTATATTTCCTTTGGAAAATAATCTGGAGTTTCTCAAAAACATTAAACATAGTAACCATATGACCCAGCAATTTCACTCCAAGGTATATACACTGGTGAAATGAAAAGACATATCCACACAAAAACTTGCACTTGAATGTCCTTAGTAGTATTGTTTTTAATGCCCCCAAAGTGGAAACAATGCAAATATCCATCAACAGATGGACAAAATGTAATATACTCATACAATGGAATGCAGTGCTGACACACACCACAATATGGACACACCGTTAAAACATGAGGCTGAGTGAAAGAATGACATGCGCAAAGTCACACATTACACAGTTCCACTTTTATTACATGTCCAGAATAGGCAAATACATACAGTGGAAAGCAGATTAGTAACTGTCTAGGGTTGAGGTAGATTGAGACAAACTGAGTTATTGCTAATGGCTATGGGGATTCTTTTGGGGTAATGAAAATGTTCTAAAATGTATTGTGGTGATAACTGCACAACTCTCAATGTATTAAAAACCACTGAATTGTACATTGAAAATCCGTAATTGGTGTGGCATGTGAATTACATCTCAATAAAGCAGTTAAAAATTAGGTCAAAGGAGAAACTGAGCTAGAGAGGTCAATTTTGGAGTTATTATATACAGCATTTATAACCAGTATTCTCGAACTCTTCTCCAGGGTTTTGCTACACAAAAAAATGGGAAGTGGTCCAAGGACTAAGCCCCCATTTTCTTCAATGCTAGAGGTAGAGTGATCAATGAGAGGCAAGAAGAAAACTAGGTGAGTGTGGTATCCTGGAAGCAAGTGAAACAAGTGTTTCAAGGAGATCAACCTGTCAAATGCATCTGTCTTTCCCAAGCTGAGCACTGAGAAGCAACCACTGCCTGAGCAGACATGAAGTTTCTCAGTGACCTTGAGAAGAACAGTTTGACGGAGAAGTGAGGACAAACACCTGATTAGAGTGGGTTCAAGGAGACTAGAAGGAGAAAAATCAGAGAAACAAGGAAAGAGAGGTTTTTCTTGTTTGTTTTCTGGCCATGCCCACATGGGATCTTCCCGGACCAGGGATCAAACCTGTGCCCCATGCAACTCTGCCTGGCTCTTAGTAAGCCATAAATAAATGTGTGCCATTAGCAATAATGCCTTACATACTACAGTTTAAGACTGTGCACGTTTCCTAATTTTAAAAAGTGCAATAACCAACAAAAAACAGATTGTTATAAAAGGAACAGTCTACTCAGTAGGGAAGAGTTCAAAGACTCAAGTATGAAGCCTGGCTCAGGCTCAAGTCATTACAGAATTCTTCCAAGCACTTTTCCCACTCTGCTCCTGGTTCTCCACTTCCTGGGAACATGGGAGAAATAACACGTGCCACCCAACAGGGCTGTGAGCTCACAGAAACTCCATAAACATTAACTGTGCTGTTGGGTAATGGGTTCAACCTCAACTGAAACTCAATTTCTAAGTTCTGTGCCAGCTTCCTGCCCACATAGGTGGCCTTGATAGTCACATGGAATAGCAACATCTTTTAAAAAAAAAGCTACACCCTAGGAAAGGGTGTTTTTTTTTTAATTTAGGAACATTTCACATGTCCATTTAAGAGAGACCAGACTTCTTCTACAGTTCAAATAAGACGCTTGGTTACTGGTCATTTTATTGCTCCACAGGTCACTGGGAGGAGGAGGAGAATCAGTTATTCACCCACCTGTCACCTGACAGGTTCCTCTGCGGGATCCCACCGCAGTGTTGGGTCCCAGAGGGTTGCTGCAGGCCCCACTGGCATGCTGCCTCTTTGACAGTTTGTTTGCAGAACCCCGAGGAAGCAAAAGCACCCGCCGAGTGCAGAGCCCTGAGATTAGCTGCCTCACACAGGCTTGGCTTGAAATGTTTCCACCCCGGCCCCCCACCTGTTGTTTTCTTTTAGGGCAGCTCAGATTGTGCATCCAAGGTAAAAATTTCTTATGCTGCAAGTCCAGCTACTGGCAGAACCAATTATCACATCAGAAGTAAAAATGGGAAGAAGCTGTGAACTCGGGAACAGGCTCGACATAGTCGGATTATTTCAGGACTGATGGCTGGGAGAGAGTGGGGTCTGTCTGCCTGGAGCTGTCTACTTACCAAATGCTCTCAGTATTTGGGGCTGAGCTCTGGGCTCTTTCTAGTTTATAATTTAATTGCTCTACCGAGAACAAACTAAATTTATAGGAAGGGCTATGTGATCTTTCCCTGTGACATCCTTTTAACAACTTACAGTTAAGGAAGTCTGACCAAATGAGAGGCATGGTCTCTCGAGCAAAGAGAAAGGGTAAAAGCTCTTTGGGGGCAAACTTCCTGCGCATCAACCTGTGACATTATGAGTTCACTCAAAGAGGCACAACAGCTGGAAGGTGAGGGGGACAGATCCACTTTGAATAGGTTCCCCCCACCCCCCGCCCACAGGCACAAGTTTCTGGAAATTACAACAGAGACAAAAGCAAAACAAAATCCAGGAGTGACATGGAACAATGGAGAAAAGATTAAATGAAAGAGGTTGTGAAATGAGATAAGCAGAATGTGATTTCTACCGTTTTAAACATATTAGTCCACAGGGGCAAGCAAAAATCTGGAGAAACACATACCAAAGAGATCACAGAGAACCTTTACTTTCTGTATCAATGTTTGAAATCTTTACAGTGAATATTCTGATTATTTCCATGACAGGGAAAAAAACCTAGGAAGAACCTATGCTTCCAGATTTGCTTGAAAAACAAAAAACTGCTAATCTAGAAACCACAAAAGTCTGTTAACTTCTGTTTCTGCCAAGCGCCTATTGGTTCATCGTTTGCAGCTTCTTCCAACCTTATCCTTTCCAGCCTGTTACAGGACGTTTCCCTTTTCACAACCTTTTTTCTTCTAGAAATGCTGTCTCTGAATTCTTTCTAAACCCCTCCCAGTCATCTTATAAGCTATCTTTTTCTTTCAGATTAATTTCTTCCAAAAAGTCACCTCTAAGCTACTTTTGCCAAGCCTACAAAATCCACCAGGATGAACTAATAAGTAATGGATTCTTTCCCATAAAATTATCTTTATCTTCACCTCTAAAATTAACATCATTTTTTCATATGTATCGTCACTGAACAACTTTTATTTGGGTACCTACTCTATACCATGAGCCATGCATACTCCAGATAGAATTTTAAAAATTTCTCAACTACCATATCTGGCTCACAATAGGTACTTGCAGTCAACCAGAACAATGCTCCTTCTCAGAACAGCAAACTTCAAGTTCAAATCCTAGCAAACAACAGGCTTAGTCTCACATACCAGCTCCAGCCAGTCAGTCTGATTGGGCACCTGAGCACCGTGCTGAGGATGCTGAGTCCTTGCATCCTTGCAGCCTCCATAATAAAGACTGAAGTATGTTTTTTGGTTGTTTTTTTTTTTAAATATTTATTTGGCTGCGCCAGGTCTTAGTTACAGCATGTAGGATCTAGTTCCCTGACCAGGGATCAAACCCCGTCTTCATCGGGAATGCAGAGTCTTGGCCACTGAACCAACACCAGGGAAGTCCTGTGAAGTATGTTCTCTTTTCATAGGCAAAAACAAGGTTAGGGTCACTGGCTCTTTCCCTCTCTTTACAACCTGCTGGGGCCAGGCTAGTATGACCCACACTGTTTTTATTTTTGGTCTATCTTGAGTCCAGTCACTGTGAAATGTTGCTAAATTTGAGGAAGGTGTGGGTGTGTGTATGTGGTGGGGAGAGGGGGATGGAGAAAGGCGGTATCTCTTTTCTTGAGAATCCTGAAGGTTCTACTGCAACTCAAAGGAAAATGAGATGGCAGTTTAAGGGGGTGGAGAAAGATGATTTCATTACAAGGAATTTCCAATCTGAGTCAAACTTCAAGTAATAAGACCTTGGGCTGGTTTGCTCCACTCACAACCCATCTTCCCTATTCTCAGTTTAATCACAATTGCATAAAATCAAGAGATCCATGCAGTAATCCTTTTCCATGTTCCCCAAAGTTTGTTCAACATTAGGTTCACTCACTTCTCTACTTACCCTGTCCCCATGGTATCACATTACAGGTTAAGACAGGTAAGCTTGGGTTTACCACCTCACCCGTAAATCACTGAGTGCAGCACCCTTTCTGTATTCTTCCCGCATACTGATAGCACAGAATGGGGATAACTTGAAAGAAGGACTTCCAGGTTCTGGTTATCAACAAGTTCACTTTGTGAAACGACATGTACCCCTTCTGTCTACCATAAGAATACTATGTAAGAGTTCAGAACAGCCCTGTTGGAGACAACTTTCGGCTACAATGAAAATGTTCTGTATCTGTGCTGTCCAACTGTAGTCGTCACTAGCAATTTGTGGCTACTGGGCACCTGAAATATGGCTAGTGGAACTCAAAGGAAATTCCAAACTTTAATTGACTGTAATTTAAATAGCCATATGTGACTAGAGGCGACTATACTATACTATGCTGGACAGAAGAAAGAGAATATATCCAGTCTCTGTTTTAAAAAAAAGAAAAAAAAGGAAAGCTCTAAAAGTTTACCCTGTAACTTCCCTCTGCATATCCTGAGGACAGAGGAAGAGTTAGGTCCTCTACTGCCATAGAAAGAGACCCTGCAAGAGCCATGAGCCTCCAAGAGGTACAGTGCTGAAAGTCTGCCCTGTATGACTCAGGAGGTGCTCTTCCTCTGGGAGCAGAGAACGAAATGATGATGGGCTTCCAGCTTCCCGCTTCCCGCTTCCCTGTTCACAGTGTTCACGCAACAGTATGATGCCACTGTTAGGGCTTCATGGAATTTCTGAGCAGGAAGAGAACAGAACACTGATTTTCCCAAAGAGAAAAACTAGAACCATAAGAGATGATTTACTCATGAAAAAGTCTTTTTACACAATTGGAGGAAAAAAGTAAACAACCCACAAGGAATTTAAAATACAGTTCAATGAAACATAAAACTGAGTGAGCAGGTTAAAAAAATAGGTGAGAAAGAATTACTGTACTGAAAGGTCAGTTATGTCTGACTGCAACACCATGGACTGCAGCCTGCCAGGCTCCTCCGTCCATGGGATTCTCCAGGCAAGAATACTAGAGTGGGTTGCCATTGCCTTCTCCAGGGGATCTTCCTGACCCAGGGACTGAATCCAGGTCTCCCTCATTGCAGGCGGATGCTTTCACTGTCTGAGCCACCAGGGAAGCAATAGAAAATTACCAAGAGGGCAGCATATACAGAAATAAAGAGTTGGAAAATATGGAACTGTTTAAGAAGCAGGAAGGACAGAAGAAAAAGGTCCAATACACAACTTCTAAGCTTCTCAAAAGGAAAGATGGGAGAGAATAAAACAAAGGCAAAATATGAAGGGATACATGGCTGAGAACTTCTTGGACACTTTGAAAGACATGAACTCTCATATTCAAGGACAAATGGCAAGAAGAAATATAGAAATAGATCAAACCCTAAACACAGAACAGTAAATTTGCAGAATACCAGGAACAAAGGTTATAAAGCAGTTAAGAGAAAACACAAATTAACTGTTTAGAGCTGAGAATCAGAATTCTCAACTGCAATATCAAAAGCTAGAAGATAAAGAAATGGAATAACATTGCCCAAAAACATTGCTGAGAAAAAAATTACTGCCAAAACAGATTTTTATACTCTGCTAAATTATCACTCAATAGTTACAGCAAATAAAAACATTTTTTTATTTGCAAGCAAAAAAAGTGTTTAGGAACTTTAAGAATCCACCTGCCAGGACTTTCCTGGTATTCCAGTGGCTAAGACTCTGCGCTCCCAATGCAAGGGGCCTGGGTTCGATCCCTGGTCAGGAAACTAGATCCTGTATACCACAACTAAAAAGATCCTACATGCCGAAACTAAAACCTGGCACAGTTAAATAAATAGTTTAAAAAAAAAAAAAAAAGAATCCTCCTGTGATGCAGGAGACCTGGGTTCGATCCCTGGTCCAGGAGCTAAGACCTCACATGCTATGGGTATCTACCACAGCTGCTGGCCCTGTACTCTGGAGCCCATGAGCCATGCCCACTGAGCCCACACACCACACCTACCAAAGCTAGACAGTGCCCAAAAGCCCATGCTCTGCAACAAAAGAAGCTGCCACAAGAAGCCCAGGCACCGACTAAAGAGCAGCCCATGTTCACTGCAATTAGAGAAAGCCCACGTGCTGCAACGAGGACCCAGCAGAGCCAAAAATAAATAAATAAAAATTTTATAAAGTGTTTATGTTTAACATATTCTCACTGAAAAAATTTAACGCCTACCTCTAGAAGAAGGAAATTAACTCAGAAGGATGAAGTATGATGAAAGAAGGAACAGTAGGCAAAAAATCTGCTAAGCAGGTGGTGACTCCAACCAAGCAGACATTATCAAATAAGAGGCTAATTCTAGAGTATAAAAACAGAAATGAAGTGGAATTAGAATACTCAATCTCAACAATGTTTAAGACAAACTGTGGGTTCTTTTTTATTTGGGAAGACAGTAGTGATATTAATTTAACATTAGATTATTTTCAAACATGCAGGCCAAAAATTTAAGAGTAGCCTCTTAAAGAATTGAAAGTTCCCAAATGGTGATAAAGAAAACAAGTTATATAGTAGAAAGAAGGAAAGCAGAAAAATGCAAACAAAACACATGATATATAACACAAAATAACAATATATATAGTAAGATATTAAATTAACATATAGTTGTATTCACAATATTTTTTAAATGAATTAAATGTGCCAATTAAGTCTCAGAGTTTTTTCCCCCCACTCAGAGTTTTGAAACAGTCTCAGATTAGCCTGAAAAAAAATCCAACTATCTGTCATTTACAGAAGATACATCCAAGACATTAGGACAGGGGCTGAAAATAAAAGGACAGGAAAAGACACCAGCAAACAGTTACAAAAAGAACACTGACATTAATACCAAACAAAATAGACCAAAAGAAAAAGTATGTGAAATAATAAAGAAAAACAATCTCAATAAATGCACGGGGAAATCTGATAAAATAGCCATTTGTAATATTTAATTTAACAAATTAAGAACAGAAAGGAATTCACCTTTGAGGGAATGAAGGCTAACCAACAAAAACACAGACAATGCTTTTAATGCAAGAAGCACTTTCTTCACTAGGAGGAAAACAAGAATGCCCATGGTTATATAGATTCAAATAAACCTTTTAACACAGGAAATTGTCAGCAATCCTAAAGTAGGAAAGAGGCGTGACACACAAGAGAATCCGAAAAGAAGAAATGAAACATTATTATTTACCAACGCGATTCGCTCGGATTTTCTCTGTAGATGCTTTCCATTAAAACTATTAGACCTATGAGTTCAGCAAGTCTGCTGAATACACCAGAAACCTGAAATAGTTATAAAAAAATTTTAAACTACTACTTACAGCAATAACAAAAACTATAAGGTACCTACGGATAAATCTAATGAAAAAAGATTCGAGATCTTTAGATAATTACTCAGCTTCACCCAGAGACATTAAGAAGTTACTTTTAGGCTGGGGGTGGGGCAGCCCCCGGGATTGGGGCTGGGGGTGGGGAAAAACAAAAAAAGAAGTTACTTTTACTGATCACTTACTATCCGCTGGGCACTGTTATGAGAGAGGTGGATATGTCAATAAGCTCATTTAATTGATACAAAGTACATATGAAAGATACAATTATTATAAGCCTCACTTAACCTTAACCACCACCCCACACTGCCTCTCCCAAGAAGGGGTGTCTCGTGTGCATTGGTGATACAGTGGTAAGCATAGGTGTCCTCCATGAAAGGGAGTCTCACTGCAGGCATCCCCCATACAGGAACCTCTGACTCAGACAAGTCAGGGCTCCAAAAGACATTCTCAGGTGATACAGAGGCAGACTTGACCGGAATTACCCAGCGTCCAGCTGTCTAAGACTCTCAACTGAAAGCAAGAAGCCCCTCTTGTACCAGATGAGATCACAGCACAGCACACACCGGGACCTGATACACATCAGATCATATAAGGACACAGACCAACTCGGAAGAAAGCAGACCTCCACGTGAGGCCTAGCCACCCCTTCAGACACCACGTCACTTTAACATCATGTGGTTTTCCCACTCCTAGCAACAGATCAATCTACATTCCTCAGACTTGAGATGCTTCACGTATTAGGACTTTATGCTGCTTTGCAAAGTCAAGAACTTAGTGGATATTCAATTACTTAAGCCTTTTTAGTAACATTTGAAAATTCTGGCTAATGGAAATGCAATATTTATTTTGCAACTTTTCTATAAGTCTGCTGCTGCTGCTAAGTCACTTCAGTCGTGTCCGACTCTGTGCGACCCCGTAGACGGCAGCCCACCAGGCTCCCCTGTCCCTGGGATTCTCCAGGCAAGAACACTGGAGTGGGTTACCATTTCCTTCTCCAATGCATGAAAGTGAAAAGTGAAAGCGAAGTCGCTCAGTCGTGTCCGACTCTTCGCAACCCCATGGACTGCAACCCACCAGGCTCCTCCGTCCATGGGATTTTCCAGGCAAGAATACTGGAGTGGGTCTCCATTGCCTTCTTCTTCTGTAAGTCTGAAATTATTTCAAAGCTTAAAAAAAGTTAAAAAAGAAAAATTCTGTTCTTATATCTGTTAAGTCCATTCCCATCCGGTTCATGGGTAGACCTAATTTTATAAAGACACAATGTAAAACTCCAATAAATATCCTAACAGTTCCTTCCCCACAGAAGCTGACAAAGCTGATTTTAAATTTTATATGGAAGCAAAAGGCACCAAAAATAACTAACCAGTTTGTGTTTTTATTGTTGTTGTCTGTAACATACAGAACTGTTTATTCTGCTGCTTGCAATACAAAGACATAGGGAAATGTTATTGTTTGTGCAATATAGTAGGGGAAAAAATATGAAACTGCCCACTAGGGTCAGTTTGCCAGATGTCCTGTCATTAAGAAAAACAGATATAAACAGAGCAGTTCCTGGTACTGTGTACTTCATTTTGCTGATTCTATCCGATTCCCTTCTTTGTCCCCTAGAAAGCTTTATTTAGACAACACAGCTTTGAAAGAGAATAAATAACAAGTTGAAAGGATTTGCCCTTCCACACAGCAAGACAAAACTACAGTAATTAAGAAAGTATTAGCACAAGGATAGACAACTTGGCTGATGGAACAGAACAAAAAGCCCAGGAACAAACCTATGCCTGGAAGGAAACTTGATTATTTTGATAGAGGTATTTTGAAACTTGATAAAGGTAGCTTTACAGATCAGTAGGACTTACCATTCCTCACTTGCTGTTGAGAGAGCTGGCTATTCATATGGAAGAAGGAAAAGATACCCTTATCTTATCCCATTCAAACAACTTAAATCTCCATAGCTTAAGGACTTAAATATGAAAGACAAAATTCAGAAACTTTCAGAAGACAATATAAGTTATCTCTTCTGACCTCAAGGAAAGACAACCTTTCTTAAGACACAAAATGCATAAGCCGTGAGGGAAAACATTGGGATATATATTAAAGGTAAATTAACCATAAGAAATTGCAAAGAGAATAAAGAGATAACCCACAAACTGGGAGATATACATCTGTATGACATATGCTTCAGATGTGTACCTGGAAACAAATGAAACAAAAACACAAATTCATATTATATGGACTAGTAAGAAAAGGATGAATCATCCAATATAAATATGGATAAAAGACAAGAACAAGCATGATGATTAAAAATACATTAGCATATTATATGTAAATTTTATTATATCAAGTATATAAATAACAAAAATCACAATGATACACCATCTCACACTTTAACTAGAGTTTGCCAAAAATTCAAGTATGACAATATCAAGTTTTGGCAAGAACATGGAACAAGTGAATATATGCTATCTGGGGAGTATAAAATTGGTACCAGCACACTGGTCATCTACTGGGCAGTATTTAATCAAGAGTCAGACCCTCTTGATGAGCCTATGACCCAGCAATCTCATGATTAAGAATGTACTCTAGAAAAACTCTCACTCAAATATGCAAGGAAACAGCAAAATATTCTCAAAGTAACTGAAAATAACTTTAATACCCACTGATATCCAAGAGAATGGGTGGATAAATGGTGATATTTGTGCTATATTCATACAGTAGAGAAGAGCAGCAAAAATGAATGTGCTAGAGCAACAAATAGTAAAGTGGATTTACAGATCCCAAATCCAATTTTGAGGTCTATCTATAGACAGAGATATAAAGATGAGACATTATGAAGTTTAAGTTAAATCCTGTAAATACTCTTTTGGACAGAAACAGGCAGTACAAAGTAGGAACATATATAGGATGATCAACAGGCGAGTCAGGGCAGAGGTTACCTTTGGGAGGGAAGGAGAAACATGAATCGCTTGAGGTCCATACAGTTACATCTATAATGTCTATTCACTTATCTGCTTGGTAGGTAAGCACATTCTCCCTTGAATGCCTGAAACAGCTCATTTTTGAAAAGATTCCAAGAGACAAGAATTCCTACTCAGAGTCACACCAATATTTGATTTCCTAAAATGTGCAAGTGAAACCAAAACTGAAATAGAACGAACCCCTGTGACCCTTCCATCTTGCAGTCACAGGACTGGGGCTTCACAGAGTTCATCTAATGTGAACGGACAGGAAAAGGAAGGGTCAGGCTCCAGCCTGGATCCCATGACAAGATGTACCCTGGGGACCCTCCGGGAAAAGAGAGGAAAGTTATTCCGCTATTTTATAAAAGTGATCATCATTTTTAAGAAATTGTTTTGAACTCCTTAGGCAAAAGGCATTTTGTAAGCATGTCATCAATTAAGAATATTGAGCCCCACTATACCATCTAAGAGAAATGTGAATTCTCAGAACAGAGGTTCCTACTGCTTTTTCCTTGTTTGAGCAAGTTGGTTAAAGTCATCTCTGCAGGATGTATCCATAATCCTAGAGGCCTGGATACCTTCAAGGCCCACAACTCCCCCTCCCAGTTCCCTGCTTCTGCCCTTTTCTCTTAGTTATTGCTGGCTCTTAGGCATCAAACGCTGGCTTCCTGTTCCCCCTCACTGAGCTCTGGAGACTTGGAACTGGTAAAAGGCTTTGAAGAAAAGTACAAAGCCAGGAAAACACGGAATGGAGACAGCTCTGACTTTCCAAAGGAAAGCAAATCTCAACAGTTGTAATAACCTTTCAGACTTTCCTTCTCTGTAGCTTACATAAGACGTGGTTCAGACACGAGGACCAAAGTACTGTTAAGTCACTGAAGTTGGAAACAGTGAAAACTCGGGTTCCGGCGGGCAGAGAGGCTGAAGACAGGCATTCTGGGTGCCGGTAGTATAATCCTGGCTTGTTCTGAAGTCTCGGTGTCTCGAGCATCCCCTTTTCACCATCCCACAAAGACAAAGGCTCAAGGGTTCCCTTTGAGTGTTATTCTAAGTGCTTTATTAGATCTGAAGTCTTAAGAGCGCAGACCCTGCGCAAATCCTCTCTGTCTGAGGTGGTCAGCGCCAGGAACCATGCCACCATTTCACAGTGTGAAAAAGGAGGCATGCTCGAGTCTCATCATCAGGACCACAGTCATCCCTTGATCCAGAAATACAAGGGATTTGAGGTCGTTCTAGTACACAGCCTCAGGCCCTCCAACCCAAGGACTCGGTTTCCTGATCCTTTTACACTACAATGCTGTTTTAATGAAGAGTTTGAATGCTGAAACTCCAATCTCATTGGTCAGGACTCTGACAGTTCTCTGAGCACAGGCCTTCCCCATTCTATTCTGCTGCCCTGCACTTTGAATTCAAGGCTTGCTGTCAGCCCGGAAAGCACCAGAGTTCCGACATGGCAGCCCCTTGGTTATGTTCGACCGAGGGACTTATCTTCCACAACCTACTCAAATCCTCCCCCAACAGCTACCAAAAATTCCCCTGGTGAGAAATGCTATTATGAGAAGGAGTGGCTGCTTTGTGACTCACACTGTTTCATTAAAAAGATTTTTTTTTTTTTTTCAAACAAATGTTCAGTAGAAGAATCCAAAGGTTTTCCAAAGCCAGGGCAAAAACAGAACAGCTCATAATACTATTTCTCAAAGGCCTGCCACTTCATAGGAGATTCCTATACCTCAAAATACTGGAGATGCTTAGACTCACTATTCTTTTACATTGCATCTGGCCTCTGGGTGGAGAGAAGGTAGGAAATGGATGGATTAAACACAGCCAACACGACTGGGCTTGTTCAGATATTAAGATGGAAGGCAGCTAGCTTGCAAGCCAGTCCTGAGCACAGGCCTTGAATTTAACCAGAGTTCACCAGGGCAACTGGCTACAATGGTATGACTCTTTCAGCCATTTCTGACCAGGATTGAGGAAATCTAACGTTTAGTCTGTAATGCTTATCACAGTAGTGGGCAGTGTTGTCACAAAGTTCCTTTGAAAAGCTGACTTACATGGCGCTGTACCTTTGAGGGTATTAGAAGTGTGCATGATCTAAAGCGAATAAAACAATATTACAGAAAACTCATTTGGTGCTCGCTTCGGCAGCACATATACTAGAGTTGGAACGATACAGAGAAGATTAGCATGGCCCCTGCGCAAGGATGACACGCAAATTCGTGAAGCATTCCATATTTTTAAAAAAAAAAAAAAAAAGAAAACTCATTTGTATTGATGGTAGACCAAGTGCTCCATCAGTTTAGACTGTAATCCCTAGGGCTCCCTCAAATCCTTGCAGGATTCCTGGAGTACTAAGGTGGGAATCACGATAACGAATCCTAATAGCTTTCTCTAAGGAAAAGCACCATCTCAGCAGGGGTGGGGGATTAGGGGTGTTCTCCAAACACTGGAGAAATGTGGGCAAAATGACCAAGTTGGCTAAGGTCTTGGGGGGTCTCAGTTTTGCATTCTCCTCCTACCTCTGTCTCAGATCGTGTGGGCAACTCCAGATTTAAGTTTCTCCACATGCTAAAAATCAACTTCGACCTTAAAAGACACTGTACAATACAGAGGTGACTAATTACAGAATAACTCTTTTTGAAGCATGGCTTATTTAATTACATTTTGTAAAGGGCTGAAGGTAAGACCAATAAGCAAGCTGGAGCCATGGCAAGCCGAGTGTAATTCACCAAGAGTCCACATACACAGAAATGCAAGGAGAGGTTTCTCCAAAGATCATCCTTCAGAGACTAAGGTAACACCTCAACAGCCAAAGTCTACATAAAGCCTTTCAGCATGGAACATTCTTCTATATTCTCTACTTTGGGTAAAAAAAAAAAAAAAAAAAACACTCAAATATAACACAGATTTAAAAATTATTCTGGGGGAGAAATAACATTTCGGTCACCAGCGTTGCCTTTAAAAATTACTTAAAACAGCACTAAAGTGTCAATGTCCTGGAGCTCACAGACAAAAACAAGACCAAGAAGGAAAAACTCTTACTTACATTTCCTGAAGTACATTTTGGCTTAGGATGAATTTCAGACATGGGTTAAACAAGTGGTGAATGAGGCATCCAGAAAACAGTGTTCAGTGACCAGAAAGAACAGAGGCTCTAGGGATGACAAAGATACTGAAGGGCAAAGATAATTTCAAACAAATGTTTTTCTTTTGCAATTTCCATTGAGAAGAGGACTGCTCGTGTTGGCACATATGAGGAATTTCTTCTTGGTAGGCTCTTGACTGGAAACACAAAGAACAGATGACCTGCCCCAGCCCAGACACAGGACTGAGGAAAGAAGAGGAGACCATCCCTGCAGCAGCCTCATGGACAAGCACACGAATCTGTCTGTGTGTTCAACAGAGGAACGCTGAAGAAGGTCAAATCTTCCACAGGCTGCAGGATTCAGACTCTCTCTCAGAGGAGTGAGGAAGTAAGGATTCTTGGAAAGAACAAAGTAATGCTAATCATCTTCATCGTAAGTATATATGCCCGGCCCCTAGGTATACTGGAAGCAATCACTCTCAGTTGAATACATCAGTGTCTTAGTTCAACAGATCTACACATACGGTTTCATACTTTGTCAGTTAAAAAATAAAATGAAAAAGGTATTTTGTCCACTTTAAAGTCTGGATTTATCCTAAGATCTTGACTTGTCTAGCTTCCCGGCTGGGGATAGAAGAAAGAGGATGTAACTCAGGAAGCCCTCCTGCAGCCAAGCAGCTAACGGCAAACACGCCTTAGGAGAAAAACCAGGGGAGGAGGCGCACAGGAGGAGAGGGGTCCCTGCCACAACCACTTTCTGTTCTGAGCAACTGGGGACCAAGGCAGACCGGCTCAGGCCTGCCTGTAGGAGAAAAACGCTTTGTACCGAGTGAAAGAAAGCGGGCAAAGACTGAACAATGGTCTTGCTGGGTGAATACACCCTCTGGGAGCAACAGAAGAGAAGATCTGTGTGGATTCCACTTGGGAATCTAGTTTAGAGATGTTGAAAGGGATGAATGCATAAGAAAAGCATTCGGAATTCTCTGGGGAGAGAAAAGTTAAATCCATGGTAGGGGTGCCTTTCATTTAGAGAGGGTATTCTGACTACATTTTTAGGATCATTTGTGACAAATTCAGGTTCTACTGAACTCGGGGAGTGGGGTCCTGCCATCTGCATTTGTTAACGAGGCTCTGGAGAATACTGGGCAGAGTCAAGTTTGAAAACTCTGTGAACCATTCACAGAAATCAGGAGAGATCAGTGTTTGTATCTGCCTCCTTCTCATTACAGATTTGGGAGCGCACTGTAAGTTCTTACCATGCCTCCTCTAACTTTACAGGGCAAAGCCAACTCCTCCTTCCTCTTTACTCCCAGCAGAGCAAGGCTGTACTCTCAATTCCAGCAACTCCAGGGAGATCTCAAGGTAAACAGTCTCGCCAGTCTATTCAGTACCCCAGCTGCTGCTTTAAGATTCCACTTTGTTCTTTATTTGCTTCACACCTGAGGGTTGCTCTTCAGGTTATTCACTCACACCGGCAACTCACCCCTCATCCATTCAGCCTATCAAAATCAGGAACCCAACTGTTGGTTTCAAGGATAAACATGTGACCTTTTGAGGAAATAAAGATTCAGAGGTGAAATCTGCCAGGTCTCATATTCAAGCCTACCCCCACCATAATCACTAGGAACCATCTGATTGAGACAGGCCATGACAAAGCTTGGAAAAGAGACAGATGAAAATTTGTATGCATTCCTCACAAGACTAGGAACAGGATTTAAGTTTTGGACTAACTTCAAGATTTTGGTACCACAACCTCAGTGACCCAGTCATTAAAAACACCCCCTACTTAAGGGTTAGTAAGAGCGAGACCAAGAGCCCATTTAAGTTACCACCACTGCCCTATGACATTTCTCCCAATTTTGAAACTGTCAAAATTGAAGTTTAGTTTTAAAATTGGGTTTATAAGTGCCCAATAAACTTGGGTTGAATATCACATCTGTAAAATACAAAGCATGTTCCTTTTCCCAAAAGCAACTAGAGTTGCATTTCTGGTAAAGAGTGGCTTTGGCTCAGAGAGTATTCCTTGTGACCTATTTGGGGTGTATCTCTGTTTAATGGCAAAATGTACACATCCCATAAAACACACATTTAAGAGTGAAACCACTTTGTTTTGTTTTTTTTTTTTGCAACACCTTTCAAACCTCAATGAGGAAGAAGTAACTGTGACCTTCAAGAAATTATCTTCTCCTCAAGGGAACCCTACTTTTCTTTTATAGAAAACAAGCCCTCATGGTAATAGAGAACTAAAAACTTCTGCTTTGTAAAAAGTCTTCCCCCCCCCCCCCCCCCCGCCCAAAAAAAAACTAGTCTTCATTAAGAATAGAACTTTTGCAAGGCAAGGACTCATCCTGCTACTTGGAGGCCACGGAATGGTTTTCCTTCTCCAGAAACCATGGAAAGGACCATTATATCCAGCACACCTAGAGTGAGGCACAAAGAGGCTTTCTGATCTACTCCGGTGGAATTGGCAACTCTAATTATTTAAGAATAGAGAAGATCAAATCACTTGAGAACCCCAGAGTGCCAGCAAAACAGAACCCATGAGATATCCTGCTGGCAGACTCAAAGACTTACCAAAAGTCACCTTCTACTGGCCCCTCTGGTGGCTTGGTGACCACAGAGAACAGTTTAGTTTTCTGAACATGCACGTGCATACATACATATGACTAAGAAGGCGGAGGGAGATCTCGATGACCAGTCATTTTATATTCAGGCCCAGGAAACGGGCAACCTCTTCCTTCCAACATGGTGGTCTCTGTATCTCCCCCACACTTGGCCATCTGCGTTCTGAATTAAACAGGACTATAAAAGGATGACCAGACCTCCAGAATACCACCCAGCAACCATTAGGAGTAAAAAAACCTTACAGCAAAACACATTTTAATGTGGAAATGAAGGGACTCAGACTCTATTAGGCGGCTCTTCTCAAATGGCACTAGTTATTATGGATGGCCCCCTCAATACAGGTCAGATTTCAGCAGAGAGCACTTGCTTTCATTCTGGACAAAGAGTTCACACGACTGTAAGTTTTTCTGCCCAGCAGATTCAGAGGAGGTGAAAGAAGGCAGAGAACTACAGAAGTGACCCCTGTAAGATAACCACTTTCCATTCCATGTTACTTGGCTTTCGTAAACACCCTTTCCTGAGACCACAACAGTGACCTGGCAAGGTAAGCAGAGCAGGTATTATCTCCATTTTACAGGTGGAGACACGGTTGACTTAGAGGTGAAATGACTCACTTGTACAAGGTCACAAGTCAGGCAGTTAAGGAGCCGAGCAGCCCAAGCAGGAGAGGAGCCCAGCCCTCTGACAAGCAGGCCGGTGAGATTGCCACAAGGTCCCCCAGCTTCCTTGTGTTTCAGGATGAGAGGAAGCAGACGGTAATGGCTAAGAGGTCAAGTGGATTCTGACACTGGCAGGCCTGCACTGCAATCCCAGCTCTACCTCCCATTAGCTGTCTGGCCTTGTGGAGGTTCCTTAACCTCCCTCGACACCTCAGTTTCCTCACCTGTAAAATGGGAATAAAAACATTTTACCTCCTACTGTTACAGTGGTGAGTGATGGACATACAGCATTCAAATTCATCCACTCAACAAATATTTGTGCCTGGAACACGGAGTGTAGGAGTCACAACAGTGATCAAGAGGCAAAGTCTTGCTCTCAGGGAGTAAATATTCAGTCGAAGTAAACAGAAAGAGTGTATGGATAACTAAAGTGTGTTAAGTGCTGTTAAGGTAACAGGTGAGTGATGGGAGAGATTGACAGGAGGGAGGCAATTTTGAGTGGTCCCTGAGGAGAAATTTAAGTAAAGCCTAAAGGGATCATAAAAGGTTATCCATGTACGGAATAGAAGGGAAAGCATTCCAGGCAAAAGAGACAGAGCAAGCTAGGGTCACAACCCTGGCGAAGGCAAATGTGACTGCCGTGTATCCTCGCAGGATCTGGGGAACAACCTTTAGAGGCTGTATCTGTATTTTAAAAATAACAAAGACTTAAAAGAGCTGAGTTGTCTCATCCAAGATCTCAGCTCCTCCAAGAAGGAGGAGTGCTCACTGAACTCCCTTACTTACTTCACAGACAACTGTTTTCTGCGCCCATGAAGAGATCCAGAAGCACCTTGGAAACACAAACAACGACATCACAACAACTTCCAGACACCTAGTCAACCGTGCCCTGAAATCCTTACTCCTCTGCTCCTCAGACACAAGAGTGAGAACTGCTGGGACCTTACCCAAAGGCCCTAGGATGGAAACAAGTTTCTCAACGTCTCAAGTGAGCGGCGAACAAGAGAGGAAAGGGATGTCCTGGAAGGAAGGACCTGTGGCCTGTTCCAGAAGGCGAGAGAGAACCACCGCTGCAGAAGAGCGGAAGCATCAAAGTTCCTCTCAAATGAGCTGCACAGGAAAAACTGATTATTTCACTCGAATAAAACAACAAATCCCTAAGGCAGTGGTTCTCAATCAGGTGACACTCGGCCCCAACCAAGAGCGCTCTGAAATTTGTGTGGGTGCTGAATGGCAGAGCCAGGTATGTCCAATGTCCTGCCAAAGGCCAAGATGGCCCTATGATGACTATATTACTCGAAATATTAACAGCCGCCCCCAACACACACACTTTAATGTCAACCCCTCAAAGGGATTAATATGCTTCAACTTTTCCTGTAGTCCCTGGTTCAGTGGCTCTTCCTAACCTCTGGCTGGAAAAAGAAAAAAAAAATTAAGGTTTTACAGCTGAGGGGTCTGAATTTTAGAATCCAAATGCAAGCTCATAACTCCAGCATGGAACTTGGTGGTGGAATAAGGAAAAAGAACTTTCTGGTAAAAGACAGACAAGAAATTTGAGCAGAAAAAGGGAACTCCTTCTCTAAGATTACATTCCTGCAACACACAAAATTCTACCTGTGACTTTTGAGAACCGCCTTATAGTGATTTTCTGTTTAAACTCAGACACTAATGACAGTTCTCTTAAAAACTTAACTTACAATCACCTCAAAAATACACCTGATCCTTTCTGGACCAAATTTTATAAGGAAGATTACTAAGTTCAAGATGTCTAAACCTGCTCAAATGATGTCTGAAAGTGCCAGAGGTAATCAAGCCCTACATCTCTCCAAGGCAGAGTCCATGATATCTAGACATCTGTACAGGGATTAAAATTCCATCCTAGCAATTAAAAGCCACTTTCAAGGATTAACCTAAATTAGTCACTATTCCTCCCTAAAAATCATTTCACAATCAGTTTAAAGAATTGAAAAAAAAAAAAAAAAGAACATTACTTCCAGAAATAGAGATCCAAAGTGTCTCCCCTATTTCACAAGAGCAAGCAGTGATCCAACAGATAAATCCTCCATAGAGCAATCTTTCTTCTACACAGTATCTAAATTTTCTGAAGTCGCCCAAAGGCGTCTGAATATGCTAACTTCTTCACTCCAACTTGCAATTAGTAAATAGCGGCCCCACACCCCTTCTGACCAATTTTCTAGAGGCCTAACCTGGTTTCTCAGGTTAGCTAAGCAGACAGACCTGTTTTCCTCCAGAAGCGCCTGCCAGTGTCTTTTCTGCCCTGCCAGAGTCTAGGAAATCCTCCTCCAGCTTTTTGCTGACCTGTCACCAGAAGTTCACAAAATGAATTCAACCAGGTCCTTTGACTCCTCCTTTCCCCCTGACATGTGCCAACAGCCGGGCAAGAGAACTGCCATGTCTTGGACACAAAAAGATGCAGAATACCCAAGCACTTTAGCATGGAGGAGAAGAAAAAAGATGGAGGGATCCAAGAGTCACTGAGCCAAAGCTGCTACTGCATGCAGCACGGGTAACCAGAGCCCCGGTCCCGCAAAGCCTCCCAGGGAGGCTCCCTGGCTGGGCCCTCCGACCAGCAGGCCACACCTGTCTATGGCAGCAGTTTGGCGGCCGCTCCATTTTAAACAATTCAGATTTCCAACACAGCCGCAAAACTGGGCACCCACTTCTCCAGCAAGAGCAATTGCCCTCATCCAAACCCCACTTGGCCCCAATTTTCTTTTCACACCCTTTGTCTGAGATGCTCGGTCAAATTGGATCCTTCTGTGTTACCGGAGTACCCAGCACAATGCAGCAATATCAGAAAGGAAGCACGGAGGCCGACTTGCTACCAGCCAGACTTCTCTGAGGATGGGGAGGCCAATGAATGAGACTTCAACAGGCATCCACAAGTGAACCAACGCCTTAAGTCCTAACACACCTGGCTCTCCTCGGCCTCTCAGAAAGCCTCATTTCTAGAGGGTGGGTATTCCATTCATCCCTTGGCTTCGGGAACCAAGGGGACGGCAGCCAGATCCAGGTCGCGCACTCTACCTCCAGACCTTTTGCGTGCACGCGTGCGAAGGTGCGGGGCACCTCGGCGCGCCCTTCCTGGCACCCCACCCTCCGAGGCCTCCAGCGCCCGCGGACTCACCACTGTGCGAGCTGAACCACCGGGGTGCGATGTGCAGAGGTAGAGCATCCGCCAGCGAGGCTCGGGAGCCCAGGTACAGCATCCCGTCTCTATGGTGACCGCCACCCGTCTCCTGGTAACCATTGCCGTGGGCATAGGTGGAGTCGGACGCCGACCCTCCGCTGCCGGGCGCCCTCTCGGCGTCGCCGGCCCCCCGGGAGGCGGGGGTGTAGAGGCCAAAGGGCACCCCGCCGGCCGTGCTGGGGTCCATGCCCATGCCCGCCACGGAGCTGACCGAGCGGCTGCGGAGCCCCATGGCCCCGCCGCCCGCCCGGTAGTGCCCGAAGTGGGGCGCCCCTCCCGGCGGGGGCACGGCGCTGTCGTCGGTGGAGACCCCCGGGAAGGGGCCGCGCGAGCGGGCCGCCGTGCTCTGCTTGCCGCCCATGCTCGCCCGGGCCCCGGCGGGGCGGGAGCCTGCAGGCCGAGACCCTCCCCCTGTCCTCAGCGGCGGGGGCAGGGCTGGGCGGGCATACGGGGGGCGCAGAAAGGAGACCGGAGGGGAAGGAAAAAAGAAGGAAAAAGAGAGGACCCGGGCGGGACCCAGACTACGGGCTGCAGGCGTCCCAAGCCCGGCGCATGTTTCCCCTCACGGTCCGGAGAGGCGCGGTGCGCGGGCTCAGCGCGCCCCAGGCCGCCCCCGGGCTCCCGAGGGCCGGGCGCCGCGGGGAGGAGGCCGCCCGCCCGACAGCGGCCGCCGGAGGAGGAGGGCGGGGGCGCCGGCGCGTGCCGCCTCAGGACGCCGCGGCCGGGACGGCGGCCCGGACCCCCGAGGCCCGGGCGGGCTGCGGCGCCGGCGGCCCGCGGAGCTCGCGAAGCCGCGCTCGCGTCGCGCTCTCGGCCCTGCCGCGCGGGCCCCGCCGGCCGCGCCGCTCGCTCCCGGGCTGCGCTCGCCGGCGCTCCTCGCCGCCGCGGAGACAATGGAGGGCGGCAGCGCGCAGGCGCGGCGGCGCCCCCGCCCCCCGCGTTAACCCCTTCGCGGCCCGCGCGGCGCCGGGCGGGGACTCGGGGCGGGGACCCGGGGCGGGGACGCCTCGACCGTCTCGACCGCCCCGCCCGCCCCACCCGGCCCGGCCCGGCCGCCTCGGGGCCGGAGTGACCCGAGCCGCGCGCGGTCTGAACGAGAGGCGACGCGGCACCTTTAAGCCCCAGAGAGCAGCTGGTCATTCAGGGGGAATCCTCCCGTGGGCGGGGGGCGGCGGTGGTCCCGGGGGTGGGAAGGAAACCCGGGGAAGAAGAGAAAGGACTCCAGACGCCTACCTAGCCCCGAGGGTCACTGGTCAAGCTCCCCTCCCGGCACGAATTTGCACCCTCAGCACCCTCTGCTGGACGTGCTGTCCGTTCTATCTGAGGTTCAACGTCCTGGCACCTCCAACACCAGGAAGCTTAGCGTTCTGGGACTTGATAGTTTTTCCGGGATTAAACAGGGCTGGGGGGTGGGGGGGTGCTTGTGATTCCATATTTTGCTGCCAGTAGATCAGAACTTCCTATTTTGGACTTAAGCAAATGGGTAGATCCTTAGATAAAATGCGATTCTGAAAATCATCAGGTGTACGACAAAAAACAAAAAGATAACAGACTTGGAAATCTAATAATGCAGCTAGGACGAGTGATTTTAGAAACTCCCTGGATCAAGGAAGGACTCCTGTTTTGTTTATCGTTTATCCAGGTATGCATCGCAGGGACTGGGACACATCAGGTACCCAATATTTGCTCACCGGGTCTGTGTTTCTCAATGTCTCCCTCACATACTCACATTCACTCACTCGAGTGATTCATTCTTTCGTTCATTCATTTGTTCAACATCTATCTTTTAAGTGCTGAGTGCTGGCTAGGACTATCACTCAGTCCCTGGTCTAACTGACTTCCTTGTTCTCAATGTCAGATACTAACAAATCAAGGAGCCCAAACAGGGTGTAAAGAAATATTAAAACTAAAAAAAGAAAAGTTGATCTGTCATAGGTATTGATTGTCCCAGTGTGACCAGCTTGGAAAGAATAGGAGGGTTTTGCAAGCAGCAAAGAGCCCTGCAGAAGGAAGTTGAGATTTCTGTATGAGAAATGATGGAGAAAAAAACAGAATGTTTTAATACCCAAAAAGTCATCTGTAAGTTTCCAAATGGGGAATTTGTATTCAGCTAAGATCCAAATGAGTGATTTGAAGAAAAACAAGAAAGGTTAAATTTAACCCAGTTTCCTCCCTGAAGAAAGAAGAGGGGGTAGTTCAGTACTGTGCAGAAAGGAGGATACCCTCCACAGATCTCTACTGAGGAGATAAATATATAATCCATAAGTATTGTAGCCTTCTAACTCGCTTTTGATATACCTATTCATACAACACTTTTTTTTAAATGTTGAACAAAATATGAACTTTTTTTTTTTTTTTTTGGCTGCACTGGGAGGCTTGTGGAATCTGTTCCTTGACCAGGAATCCAACCTGGGCCCCCAGTGGTGAAAGTACAGAGTCCTAACCACTGGACAGCCAGGGAATTCCCCAAATGTGAATTTCTAATAAGTGCCAGGCATTGCACTAGGTTCTGGGATATGATGGTGAGCAAGACATATGGAGTCTTGTTCTCATAGGGCTTCAGAAGAAACACTAACCTAAATGTTCATCAACTGGTGAATGGATAAAGCAAATGTGATACATCCATACAATGGCCTGTTATTCAGTCATTAAAAGAATGAAGTGCTGATACATGCTACCACATGAATGAATCTTGAAAACACTAAATAAAAGAAGTCAGTCACAAAAAAAAAAAAAGAAGTCAGTCACAAAAGACCATATATTTTCTGATTCCGCTTGTATGAAATGTCCAGAATAGGCAAACTTATTGACAGAAAGAAAGGTGGGGGGTGGGGGAAGGGAGGGAGGGGAGAATGGAGAATGACTGCTACTGGGTTTCTTTTTGGGGTGATGAAAATGTTCTGGAATTAGATAATGGTGATGGTGGTATAACCTTGTGCATATACAAAAAAAAAAAAAAGCACTGAATTATACACTTAAAAGGGTAAATTTGACAATCTGTGCATTACAGTGCAATAACACACATACACATATATATATATATGAGGTATCAACATAGGCAGTGACACTCCAGTGTGGTAGATAAGCCTAAAACAGTGCCTGCAAGTAAGCAACACTCAATATATGTTTATGAAATGAATGAATGAGTAAGTGCTGTGAGAATTCAAGACCGTGCGCTGATGGAAGGAGACAGGCACAGACATAGTGATTCTAAGCCAAGACCTAAAAGATGAGTTGGAGATTAGCCAGGGAAGGCAGGGTGGGGGTGGGGAATTAGCTGTGTTTCAGGAAGAGAAGAATGTCCCAAGCAAAGGGAACAGCATGTTCAAAGGAACTGAAAGATGCAGTTGAGCTGCAAAGAGAGGAAGTGGGAACCAAAGATGAAGCTGGTCCTCAGAGCTGACAAGAGAGTCCAGGGTAGCCATGAACTGTATCCTGAGGGGATGGGGAGCTGTGGAAAGATTTGTCAACATCTTTATGGTTAAAAATAGTAACGATTAATAAGGCCAAATGGTTAATGAGCTCTGAAGATGCTGCTTGCTGCTGTTTAGTCACTAAATCCTGTTCAACTCTTTGCAACCCCTTGGACTGCAGCCCGCCAGGCTCCTCTGTCCATGGGATTTTCCAGACAAGAATACTGGAGTGGGTTGCCATTTCGTTCTCTAGGAGATCTTCCTGACCCAGGGATTGAACCACGTCTCCTGCATTGGTAGACGGATTCTTTACTGGTGAGCCACCAGGGAAGCCCCAAGCACTGAAGATACTAACTTGAAAAATTAAGAAACTTATCCTCTGTAAAGTTGTCTGTATTTTTCTTAGCTTACATATCGATAAAGATATGAGTGGAAGACTGGATGGAAACATGAAACAACATAATGTAATCCTCTGGGGGGTGGGAAGTAGGAACTGGAGAGCTTGGGTGATGAATGGGAAATGTTTCATTTCATTACATACTTTTTTGTATTTTAGTGTTTGAACAGAGAGCCTAAATAAAGAGAGGGAGGGGTATATGAAAAGTGTAAACTACTGAAAGAAGCAAAGCTGGACTCCTAAGCTTTACAGTGAACATGCTCATTAAGGCCTCTTTGGATGACAATTTCATTTTTTCTCTGTGCTTCCCAATGGGGTGAAAAAGATTAGATCTGCCTAATAACTGTATTTCTTTTTTTATATTAATTATTTGCCCTTGAGGAATATATTCCAGTCTGCTGGTTGTCCTGTCTCTCTCACATCTGGCACCACTGAATGGCTGAGAGTTTAATCTGCAAAGGTGAAGCCCCTGCTTTCTGCAATGTGATGACACTGAGCTTAAGTGGCCTGTGGGACCTTGAATGGCAGTCTTTCTCAGGCAATGTCCTTGTTATCTCCTCGCGCATTTATTCAGATGACAAATTTCCCCCTGAAATAAAAATATTAAGATATAGAGCAAGGAAAGTTCTTCATTCAGTAGCTTGATTCTGTCCTTTACATCTTAGAGAGAGTGACTCATGCCATAGCAAGAAGCATCCACCAAAACCTGCAGCCTCAGATTAGTTTCATTTTGTCATTTGTTGCATCAAGAATCCAGTATGTGTTTTGCTCCAAGTCTCTCCTGTGGGTTCTTGATTTACAGTTAATAGCTCTGGGGAGAGGTGGCAAGTCATTCTGGACACACTTGATGCAAGGATACCATATGCAAAAATGGCTCCAGCTAGACGAGAACCCTCTATTTTATTTTTTATCTTCACGTTCTCACTGACACTGAGGGAACTGTTTCCTGGTTCTCTGCCAGCTGTGAACCAGGATTAATAAATCACTGACCCACCTACCGGAACAGTCAGGAGAAAGAGCTGACAAAATCAGCATTGCCTGTAATCAATATTTTATAATAACTATAAATGGGGCATAATTTTTAAAAATTGTGAATCACTATGCTGTACACCTCAAACTTTTAAAATATGTAAATCAACTATATCTCAATTTTTTTTGTTACAAATCAGCATTGCCAAAGCCATTTATTTGCCTTTGCAATGTGAGTGTGTAACAGTGACGCAAAACCCCAGTTTGGAACATCACCTGGAAGAATGTAAGTCTGGGAGTTGAAGGTTCAGAAAATAAAGGAAAAGTCTTGTTAGGGCCTATTCCTGGAAAGTAGCCAGGCTGGGGATGACCTCCCATGGCTTCTAGGAGATGACAAGTGTTTCCAAGTAAGAAACATCCTGTCAGCCCTCTCATAGCTCCTGGTTTGGTTTTGTTTGTTTGTTTGTTATTGGCATTGTTTGTTTTATTTTGTTGGGGGTTTTTTTGGCCACACCCTGCAGCATGCAGGATCTCAGTTCCCCAACCAGGGATGGAACCCACATCCCTCACACTGGAAGCCTGGAGACCTAACCACTGGACTGCCAGTTAAGTCCCCTCTCATAGCTCTTTAGTTTTTTATTCGTTTTACTTGAAAAGAGAAAACGTAAAGAGAGAAAACCAGGGTAATGATCAACCAAATGTATGTAGTAAGGAGCCAGAGCATGTGGGCACATCCACAGATATTTGTTGGTTGATGAAGAGAGGAAAATTACTGGTAGACTTCAGGGCAGGGTTCCAAGCTTCCCAGATATAGAGAGACTGAGGGGTCAGCTAACTCCACATTCTGCAGAAGAGGAAGCAGGGGACCGGGAAGATAAAGGATTGTGCTCAAACTTGCAAGGAGAGTTGCTGATAAGAGCCAGCCAGAGTCCTGGATTTCAGGGTTGGCCACATTATACCCTGCCTTCCTGTGGTGTGGCTAGCAAGTGACCTTCTGAAAAGACATTGTTTGGTGATAAGGGCCCTGCAGCCTGGTCAGCAAGTTGGGATCTGCCTAACAAGGGATTCCCAGTGCTCTTCCATCTCTAACCCAGACTGGACCTTCAAATGCAGATCTCGGGGGAGCACAGTAGTGAAGAAGCAAGCAGAGAGCTCTGGACTTCTCTCCAGAGACCCTACTCTTTCCTGGTCACACCATGGGTGGGAGGTGGAAAGAAGGCTTGAGGAGATAGCTAGGAAGGGGCTCACGGTCCCTCTCTAAAAATTCTTCCTGGCCTTTTTCACGTTTAGGAAAGCAAACATTGGGAAAACAGAGCACCGAGGACTTGAAACCCAAAGTACTTTCTGTACCTAAAACCTATGACAAGCAGATTTTTAGAACTAGACAAAAATAAACTAAAGAGGTGGGAGTTGGGGAGGGTTTCAGAAATGTTTTGGCAGGGGCAGTCCTACTGGTTTTAGTGGGAAAGGAATTACCAAGTTACATGTCGACAGACAGACAGAGAAGTTCGGAATCTCTTTGTCTATCCAAAATAAAACTTCAAAGTCTAAGCAGGTCCCTTCCTAATGAGCCCTTTTCAGCTTTTCTAGCTGTACTTTTTGTTACATCCTGCCTTAAGTTATAGCTATACCAGACTATTTGCTAATCACTCGTTCAGCGGACATCTACTTCTGCTTCATTGACTATGCTAAAGCCTTTGACTGTGTGGATCACAACAAACTGTGGAAAATTCTAAAAGAGATGGGAATACCAGAGCACCTTACCAGCCTCCTGAGAAATCTGTATGCAAGTCAAGAAACAACAGTTAGAACCGAACAGGGCCTGGAGAAGGAAATGGCAACCCATTCCAATATTCTTGCCTGGAAAAGTCCATGGACAGAGGAGCCTGGCGGGCTGCAGTCCATGGGGTTGCATGACTGAGCATGTGCACACGAGGGTGGAGGGAGATGGGTTGGTAGCAATAAAGTGGTAGAACTGAAAAAAAAAGAAAAAAAGAACCAGACAGGGAACAACAGACTAGTTCGAAATTGGGAACGGAGTACATTAAGGCTATATATTCTCACCCTTATTTAACTTATATGCCCAGTACATCACATGAAATGCCCAACTGGATGAAGCACAAGCTGGAATCAAGATTGCTAGGAGAATTATCAGTAAGATGACACCACCCTTATGGCAGAAAGCAAAGAGGAACTAAAGAGCTTCTTGATGACAGTGAAAGAGGAGAGTGATAAAGCTAGCTTAAAACTCAGCATTCAAAAAACAAAGATCATGGCATCAATTCATGGCAAATAGAAGTGGAAAAAATGGAAGCAGTGACAGATTTTATTTTCTTGGGCTTCAAAATCACTGCAGATGGTGACTGCTGCCATGAAATTAAAAGACACTTGCAAAAAATAAGTAAATAAACAAAAGACTCTTGCTCCTTTGAAGAAAAGCTATGACAAACCTAGACAGTATATTAAAAAGTAGAGACATAACTGCCAAAAAGGTCTGTCTAGTCAAAGCTTTGGTTTTTCCAGCAGTCATGTTACGGGTGTGAAAGTTGAACCATAAAGAAGGCTGAGCACGGAAGAATTGATGCTTTTTTGAACTGTGGTGTTGGAGAAGACTCTTGAGAGTCCCTTGGACAGCAAGGAGATCAAGCCAGTCAATCCTAAAGGAAATCAACCCTGAATATTCATTGAAAGTATTGATGCTGAAACGGAAGCTTCAATACTTTTTGGTCACCTGATGGGAAGAGCCGACTCACTAGAAGAGACAATGATGCTGGGAAAGATTGAAGGCAGGAGGAGAAGGGGACAAAAAAGGGTGAGATGGTTGTGTAACAGGAGGGAAAGGGGCAGGGCACAACATCTGAAAGGATGACATAGCCTAAGGACACAACATAAACCGATTAGAATCAAATGGGACCAAGATTGCAGACAAGACTAGACCTTAATCCTCAATAAACAAGTGAAATGACACACTCAGAAGTGCCATGACAGTTCCATGGCACGGTTAAAAGACCAAGTGGTGGGCGGTGGCTCAAATCCTGGAAATCTCCATTTCAGTCAGTTTAGTCACTCAGTCATGTCCAACTCTTTGCCACCCCATGGACCATGCCAGGCTTCCCTGTCCATCACCGACTCCCGGAGCCTACTCAAACTCATGTCCATCGTGTCGGTAATGCTACCCAACCACCTCATCCTCTGTCTTCTCCTCCCGCCTTCAATCTTTCCCAGCATCAGGGTCTTTTCAAATGAGTCAGTTCATCAGGTAGCCAAAGTATTGGAGTTTCAGCTTCAGCATTAGTCCTTCCAATGAATATTCAGGACTGATTTCCTTTAGGATTGACTGGTTGGATCTCCTTGCAGTCCAAGGGACTCTCAAGAGGCTTCTCCAACACCACAGTTCAAAAGCATAAATTCTTTGGCGCTCAGTTTTTTCTATAGTCCAACTCTCACATCCTACATGACTACTGGAAAAACCATAGCCTTGACTAGATGGACCTTTGTTGGCAAAGTAATGTCTCTGCTTTTTAATATGCTGTCTAGGTAAGTCATAGCTTTTCTTCCAAGGAGCAAGCATCTTTTAATTTCACGGCTGCAGTCACCATCTGCAGTGATTTTGGAGCCCAAAAAAATAAAGTCTGTCATTGTTTCCACTGTTTCCCCATCTATTTGCCATGAAGTGCTGGGACCAGATGCCGTGATCTTTGTTTTCTGAATGTTGAGTTTTAAGCCAACTTTTTCACTCTCCTCTTTCACTTTCATCAAGAGGCTTTTTAGTTCTTCACTTTCTTCCATAAGGGTGGTGTCATCTGCTGGTAGTTTGAACATTCTTTGGCATTGCCTTTCTTTGGAAATCTCCACCCCTTCCCCCAAATAGTTGCAATAATCCTCCCACTCATTAGCATATAAAATTACCCAACCTATAAAAACTAACCTCACCACATTTCGCGGCCACAGTCACCCTCTGCGATGGCCCACGCTGTCTGTGGAGTGTGCTTCTCTATCAGAATAAATCCACTTCTTAGCTATCACTTTGTCTCTCACTGAATTCTTTCTGTGATGAGACATCAAGAACTTGAGCTTCATTAGGTCATGAAACCAGGTACTGTGGGTTTTGGATGAGTTTGACTCCCAGCCATGTGGGTTCAAGGACCAATCTGAGGTAAACGGTTTCAACTGGTGACCCAGATGGGGCAGTGATAAGGTAAGAAAAGGTTGAGAGTCAGGTCTTGGTCCTAAGAGGTCCCTGGGACACTGTGAGCCACGTATACTGAGGAAAATGCTCTGCTGTTGTCTGCTTATTTGTGACTGGCCAACAGCAGGTCCAAGACAGAATTACACAGTTTTCTTTGACTCTGCGGTTTTTCTCCTACAGTTTTTTCTTCTTGCTGATTTCTGCTGTTTCTTCTGTTAACCCCAGAAGATTGCTTTTATTCCCTCCCTCTAACCCTTACAAGTGTGGAAGCTTTATTCCCAACTTATAAACAACCTCCAGCTCATTGTCAACACCTTTGGGGAAGTCTTCGGGCTGTTTCTTTGTTACAACTTTTGGGTACTAAAAACCTGTTGGGAGACTCCCTTGGAAGGGATAGCATCTAAAATCCAAAGTGCAAATCTTGACCAAATTGTGTGGTGGATTCTGACTTAAGGGTAAAATTTTGAATAGAACAGGAGTTAGAGACATCATCTCTGGTTTGGGTCTGAAATGGGTCAGGAGGCGTCAGTCCCAACCAATATTCCCCCTGGGTCTTATCCTCCAGGATTGGGAAAGATTTGGGCGACTAGGATTAAAAGCAAAGAAACTTGTTAGGGTTTGTAATCACGATTGGCCACAATATGAGCTAGGAAGCCAAGAAAATTGGCCACTAAGTGAGTCCCAGTGTTATGATACTAAATTGCAGCTACATTTATATTGTAGAAGGAAATTTAAATGGAGTGAGCTTCCATATGTTCAAATTTTCATGGCCTTCTATTTAGACAATGAGACCCACAAAGGATTTAAGGTGTGAGTAGCTCAGAGGGATAAATGCAGTAAGGACACAAAAGACATTTTCACTGATCTACCCTATGGGGCCATCCAAAGGTTAAATCCTCTGCAAGGAGGAGCCAGAGCTGCTCCTGGCCTACTGGGAGGAACCATTGACTCAGGGAAGATACATCTGGGGATGAAAAGAGGCCCCACCCATATTCAGGAACCCCTTCTTTGTACCTTGAGTTACCCAAGGGGCCCATCCTTGGCTCAGCTAACACAGTCAATGATACAGGTTACCAACCAACTGCCCCTACAGTTTTGCCTCTGAGAGAAGTTCCTGATGGAAATTGAGGAACAATACCTTTCTCAATGTCTGATCTAAGTTTGGCAGAGAACAAGGTGGAAGTTTCTTCTGAGGTTCCTGAAGGTTTTACAAAACAATTTACCTGACTAGTGAGATCTTTTGATCTCATCTGGGAGGACTTACAGGCTTTACTATCCCATTGCTGCATCAAGGAAAAGCAGTGTGTAATACTGGCGTGCAGTGCACCTTAAGGGGAATGATGCTGTCCCTGAGGCAAACCGCAATGGAATTGCCAGCTCAATTCTATTGATAGAGATAGACAGGATCATTAACTGTCTAATAGAGGGTATGAAGGAATGTGGTTCACTGGAGAAGGGAATGGCAAACCACTTCAGTATTCTTGCCTTGAGAACCCCATGAACAGTATGAAAAGGCAAAATGATAGGATACTGAAAGAGGAACTCCCCAGGTCAGTAGGTGCCCCATATGCTACTGGAGATCAGTGGAGAAATAACTCCAGAAAGAATGAAGGGATGGACCAAAGCAAAAACAATACCCAGTTGTGGATGTGACTGGTGATAGAAGCAAGGTCTGATGCTGTAAAGAGCAATTTTGCATAGGAACCTGGAATGTGAGGTCCATGAATCAAGGCAAAGTGGAAGTGGTCAAACAGGAGATGGCAAGAGTGAACGTAGACATTCTAGGAATCAGCGAACTAAGATGGACTGGAATGGGTGAATTTAACTCAGATGACCATTATATCTACTACTGTGGGCAGGAATCCCTTAGAAGAAATGGAGTAGCCATCACAGTCAACAAAAGAGTCCGAATGCAGTACTTGGATGCAATCTCAAAAATGACAGAATGATCTCTGTTCGTTTCCAAGGCAAACCGTTCAATATCACAGTAATCCAAGCCTATGCCCCAACCAGTAATGCTGAAGAAGCTGAAGTTGAATGGTTCTATGAAGACCTACAAGACCTTTTAGAACTAACCCCCCAAAAAGATGTCCTTTTCATTATAGGGGACTGGAATGCAAAAGTAGGAAATCAAGAAACACCTGGAGTAACAGGAAAATTTAGCCTTGGAGTACGGAATGAAGCAGGGCAAAGGCTAATAGAGTTTTGCCAAGAGAACACACTGGTCATAGCAAACACCCTCTTCCAACAACACAAGAGAAGACTCTACACATGGACATCACCAGATGGTCAATACTGAAATCAGACTGATTATATTCTTTGCAGCCAAAGATGGAGAAACTCTATACAGACAGCAAAAACAAGACCGGGAGCTGACTGTGGCTCAGATCATGAACTCCTTATTGCCAAATTCAGACTTAAACTGAAGAAAGTAGGGAAAACCACTAGACCATTCAGGTATGACCTAAATCAAATCCCTTAGGACTATACAGTGGAAGTGAGAAATAGATTTAAGGGACTAGATCTGATAGACAGAGAGCCTGATGAACTATGGACGGAGGTTCGTGACATTGTACAGGAGACAGGTGTCAAGACCATCCCCATGGAAAAGAAATGCAAAAAGGCAAGATGGTTGTCTGAGGAGGTCTTACAAATAGCTGTGAAAAGAAGAGAAGCAAAAAGCAAAGGAGAAAAGGAAAGATATTCCC